>NC_044055.1:19009301-19026801 GCF_902167405.1 Gadus morhua | reverse complement strand
GGGGACAGCTTGCTGATGAGCGGCGTCAGCAGGTCGGCGTAGCCCGTCTTGGCGGGCTTGGACACGCGGTCCACGTGGATGTTGAGCTGCTTCTGCTCGAAGGCGCAGGAGAAGACGCCGGCCGACAGGTTCTGCATCCAGGAGAGCAGCGACAGGTCCAGGTCGTCGCAGCCGTTGCCGCACAGCATGTCCACGCCCAGGAGCACCTCGCCCTCCGTGATCTCCTCGCCGGTGGCCTTGCTCTGCGACGCGGGGGGGGGGGGGGGGGGGGGGGGGGGACGACAGAGAGACAGAGTCAAGGGAGCGACGGGCGGTGTGCACCGATTGGTTATGTTAAGTCACACCCCTTTTTTTAAGGAGGGATTCCTCGGGTGATGGGGGCCGAGATCTACAGGGGGGCAATGTTTTGGTGTGTCTGTCTATGGTCCAGCTGAGGTGCAACGTCATGTTTCAATAGTTAAGAACTCATAACCTTTAATACCCTGTTAAATCAACCTGAAAATGTACTTTTATTTGGTTTTCCATTTGTTTCATTGTTAACTTATTTGTTCCTTCTCCCGGTTATTGCAGTTTTGCACCATAAGCGCTGCATCAAGATTATTCTTCACGAAGAACATATTCTGTTACTCAAGCTTAAGCGCTCCAAGAATTCCCAGCATTTTATGCTGAGCAGCATTTATTATTTCTAGATCTCAAGGGGCTTTGAAGAGGTCCTTTCGGGTTCCCTACCTGGCAGAACTCCACGCAGCACTCGTACAGGACTCCCTTGAGGAGCAGCTGGAAGAGGCGGTTCCCGCTGGCCTTGAACCCGGCCTCGCTCAGCTTCCTGTCAGCGGGGATGAACTCTGCCACCATGTTGCAGGCCTCCTCGAAGCAGTGCACCCGCGCGGTGCTGGGGTTCCAGTCCTGAGAGGACACACGGGACTCATCAGCACACACTGTTGTTGTTTCATGGGATCCTGACCTGAACTGTTTTTATAATATCAAACTAAAACATAATCCGGGCGGCCAAGGGATAACTCTCCTCTTTATCTTCGCCGAGTGGTATTGTATTGTGATCCACATGGAATGATATAATAACACACAACATTAAAGTCTGGATAAACAGTAACATATCACCTCAACTGTATGCCAACATAAGATTTTGTAGATCATAGTTTACGAGACACTTTGTGTTGCGTGTGTGTGTGCATAAGACCCAATATGTCAATATAGTATAGCCATACATGCTTTGATATCATCAGGGTTTGTCTACTGCACTGTTTATAGCAAACATCAGTCCCACAACAGCAGGCCAGCAGCTGACCTTGAACTCTGCGTGGTTGGTGAGCCGCGGCAGGGTCAGCAGCAGACACAGTTTGCTGTAGTCGTCCTTACAGGGGCAGAACTCCTCCAGGGTGTGGAGACACTTGACGGCCTCCTGCATGGTGAACTCCAACTGAAGCGCACAAACACGACTTTAAGATTGACCATCGACAGAGTCTGAAGTCCAACTGGAACAAAAGTCCAGTTACAGTAACATAGTCAGGTTAAAGTGCTACAGTGGTAGAACAAAGAGCAGTGAGTAGTGAATCCAGATGACTGGGGTTTTATTTTAATCTTTTGCTGCTGATGTAAACACTGGCTGGGATATTTTTAACCACACCTACCACACAGACTCACTCTTCTCATGTTCTGACACTGAATGGTTGGAATGGAGTGGACACTGGACTCTGGACTATATAAAGCCATTGTATCTTTAATATGACTAAATGCATGCAGTGTTTAGAAAGAAGAACGTCCAACTTGTTGGAAATCATGCTATGTATTTTATTTTTTTAAAGTGTATAACAATGGTAATTTGAACTGTGTATTGGCACAGAATACATTTATTTTCTACAATAAATTCTAAATGTCTGCCTGCATAAAGATTTGAATTGTAATTGATGAGCTGTTTGATGAGCTGTATGGGCTGTACTGCACTAGTGTAACATGCTAGTACTGCACTAGTGTAACATGTTAGTACTGCACCAGTGTAACATGTTAGTACTGCACTAGTGTAACATGCTAGTACTGCACTAGTGTAACATGCTAGTACTGCACTAGTGTAACATGCTAGTACTAATCTAGTGTAACATGCTAGTACTGCTCTAGTGTAACATGTTAGTACTGCACTAGTGTAACATGCTAGTACTAATCTAGTGTAACATGCTAGTACTGCTCTAGTGTAACATGCTAGTACTGCTCTAGTGTAACATGCTGATGTTCTGCGTGAGAGGGAGAGCTGACTCACGTGCTGCGGCTCGTCCTCGGCCGACATGGCGTTGTTCACACACAGAGCCTCCAAGAACTTCTGCTTCAGCACGATGTAGCGGAACCTGATGCACCAGAAAAGATGATGAGACCCAAATACTGACTGGCACTGGTGCTACCCCACTGCAGAGCACTACTCAAATGAAAAGGTATTCAGCACTTAGTTTGTAACAATGAATGCATTATTAACACTAGGCACCAACAGTTCAGACATTTATAAGGGTATAGAATTATAATTCTAGGAATTAGGATAAGCATTTCTTCTGGGATAGTGTTCAGTATCTCCGAAAAACTATTATTCATTTATTTTTAATAATTCAAAACATCCTGTAACATTATACATCCACAGTGTCATAAGAGAAGGAGAATCAAACTCATTCACCTTTTTCCATCAAACTTTTCCATGCACTCTAATGGCTGAATGAACTGCAGCACCTCGTCCCACTGGCCATCAAGAACCAGTTGCCTGAAACACACACACAGACACACACACACACACACACACGCAAACGCACACATGCATGCAAACACACATGCAAACAAGCCCCAACAGTCACACACACACATTGATTAGCAAACATTCAAAATCTATGACTAAACGTTCAACAACTTGGATGAAAGACCAAAAGGAAAGGGGTTTTGTACATTATCTTCCAGCTATACCAGAGGTCAAAGTGCCTCAAATTAATCTGACGAGGAGCACCAATTCAAATCTGCAGGGTGGCATTAAACTGTTGTTTATGATAGAAAAAGTGTCAAATGCCATCGAAAACTAATCATAGGGATGCGTGTTCTGCGATTATTGTTGTTTCCTTTATCTGTATCCATCTGTCCTTTCATTCGCTCTGAATGAATCTACGATGACATAACATAGAAATGATCCGTACTCCAGCGCACAAAGGAAGGGGGGGTTTGTTGTTGATTCTGGATTGTATTTCTTCTTTCTACCTGAGGAAGAGCATGTCATCAGAGTACAGTCCGTTGATGACGCCACTCTCCTTCTCCAGGGCCAGCATGCTGATGTGTAACTTCCGGGAGTTGAGGAAGTCCAGGATCACCTTGATGATCTCCACCTCCTTCACGTTGATGGTTTCTTCCGCTGTCATGATGACGACGGGCTGCCCAAGATAGGACACCAAATCAAAAAGCGAAACTCATAACTCCAAAGGTTGTTTGCTATGTATATGTTATCATTTACTCGAATAAATGACTACTCAATTATATGTGGGGATCATAACAAAGATTCATTATGCAATGAAATGATTCAGATTAAATAAATAATATATATATTCTAGCTACTGATAGTGGCTATTCATCTAAACAGATCTAATGTTATGTGTGTATTTTTGCCGCCATTTGATACAAACTGATTTAGACCTATCAAAATAAATTTGACTTAAAAATATATGTAAAATAAAGATAATGCTACCCTAAAACCACTAAAACAATGGCAGGCATTACCAGAATTCAGTGTGCGACTGAAACAGATTTCTGGTGATAATTACATACAAAAATTGTGGTTATCATCTCAACAAAAACAGTAATAAGCTCTCTCTTTGTGACCAGAATATCATAAGCAAAAAATGCAGTATGTTATTCAGATATAGATCAACTAATCACAGAAAACCAAACATGGGATACTCTTTGTTTATTATATCAGTGTATAGACCGAGCATATGCTGAACTACAGGGTAATAAGTTGTCCATGAAGGAGAGCAACAGACTGCAACGTAACTGGGAGGAATGTACCTTCGTGAGGTAACGTTAGGCAACGTTAGACTACGAAAACAAGGCTGCCCTCAACAGCATTTAGGTCTTCTAACACTAATTTCCTTGGCTTGGTTTCAGTTATTACACTGTCAAAACAACATAGCTACCCAGCGGTTGATGTATTCATTATGGTGAGATAATGCAGGAGGGTGCATTGCTTCAGATTGATTAGCCTAGCTAAGCTAATAACACTGTCACTGATGCACAAGTCCCTATAAGAAGCTTATCTACTTGTTACATAGCGAATTAAGCGGAAACCTTCAAATAAATCCATCAAAACAAGGAGAAGTTCTTAAACGATTAAAACTAAATGTCCTGAACTGTTGCGACGAAAGGGCCATGCACACTGAACAGAAGAAGCCAGGCCAAGAAGCATTGAAGACGGGCATCCTCCGCTAGCCGGTCGGGCGGGGTGGGGACTGACAGCTTTCCCCATGTCGTACGCGGTTGGAAATAAGGGCGATTAATGCTTACCTCTTTCTAAAAATGCATGAGACGAAAACAAGAGCGTACTGGGCTGTTGACGCCAAACGCCGTGACGATGGTATAGTTCGGGGTTGTCAGAGTACGTCTGCTGCTGCGTTGGTGGCTCTCCTCTCCTCTCTGTCCGCCTCGGCTGCTCCTACTCGATGTTTGCCTTCTGCTGCTGCTGTGGCGCGGGGCCGTCCCTCCACCCAGCCCGCCGGTTGTCAAGAGAACAGCCCTAGTCAACCAATCAACAGAGGGCTCCCCCTCAACCTGAGCCCCCTGGATAACTTTCCCTTTGAATTTAGAAAATGTATCTGAAGATCTGACCTTCATGTTTGCTTATTGTAATGATGAAAGTGTCATCAAAATGGCATTGTGCCTGTGTGTGTGTGTGTGTGTGTGTGTGTGTGTGTGTGTGTGTGTGTGTGTGTGTGTGTGTGTGTGTGTGTGTGTGTGTGTGTGTGTGTGTGTGTGTGTGTGTACGTGCGTGTGCCTTTATGCAGACATTTAAGTATAACTAAACAGAAAATAATGAATTAGACACAAGGATGACAGTTGATAGTTGGCAATTTAATAGCTCAAATTAATAGAAAATAACAAGGTCCATAAACGTCTTGATGAATTAAAAACAAAATGAAATCAGGTTGGAAAAATAGTAAGACTTTAAACTCCTCGAATCCGATCACTCTGTGCTGCTGAAGTTATCACTCTAGAGCACGAATTAGGACTTCACACCAGGTCCTTTTTTTCCAAGCTACACGCTGAACACTGTTCTGTTTCCTTTACAATTGTGCTGACAAAACCCTCCAACGGTAAATGCAGCTTACAAAAAATACTTTCATATGACAAAATATATATGTACAGTGTAAACACATAATACATGGATATATGCAAAAAGGAAAATTAACATGTAACGATGCACAAATAAAACCAACTGCATGTCGGTGTTACAGGGTGAGGAATATGGTTAGAAGGTTCAGTGAGCAATTAGGTCAACTATGTTGGATCATCTACTGCTATTATTGTTGCTAACGATCTGGTATATACACGTTTGATTTAGGTTTAGGTTGTGAATTTCAATGTATTTAGGGGGGCTTTATCCACAGCAAAGTGACTAATTTAATGCCCAGAATGCAACGTGATTAGAATTGTATTAACTCTCCATAGATTGCACAGATTAAGGACACAGTGGAGGGGTGTCTATAATAATCACAATTGTGTTATCAACACTGGTGAACGATCACACTGCTTTTTCAGTACGACAAAAGGCCCTATGATACATTATATATGCTAAGGATGAACGATTAAAGCTACTCAAAAGGTGACTAATCAGTCATTCATTTTGAATGAAATATCAATTATGTACAAGCATATTGAACTCATAAACATTACGTTCATTGTGTTACTCAGATAAAAACAACATCCCCAAAATGCCTCGTGTCAGACAGTCAAAGCATTATTGTGAAATGAAATAAATTAAACAAGTCGGTTGTAGGTGCTTTCCAGAGTAAGTTTCATGATAAAACACTAAATGATTTCATCCTCATCATCATAATCATTCTCATCATCATCATCATCATCATCATACACTCAATGGAAAGTTACGGCAATTCAACAACTTGAGGTATTTCCCTCAATCTTGGCACTTCACTATTCATACACATTTAGACCATTCCATTCACCTTGTACAATGCATTCTAAGTGCTAATACAAAAAAAAGTTGTTCTCTCACATTCTCTCTCTTTCGTTAAAACTCCCAAACCATTTCCTCCTGGAAATGGTGGAGAAGATGTTTGAGTGAGGGGAGGGGAGAGGGAAAAACGCTCACATCACAACAGAGTCTGCGACAGGCATGTACACCGCCACCCACCAGACTTTACCCCGCAGGCTTCTCCGTTAGAGACACACAACAAGCATAAGGCCACACATGATCAACTCAGAATAACCAAACTGCCTCTAACTGAGGAGTGACATTCAGTGCTTCAGCGGTACTACAAGGTAAGGCAAAGGTCCATCGCCTCTTCTTTACTTTCGTTTTTTTGGCACAGAAGAACATGGATACACATGCCAACACAAGTATACACACACACACGCACACACACACACACACACACACACACAGACAGACACACACACATACAGTACACCGCCCTCATTGAAAAGTCTTAGTTGTCCCACTCGGTTCTGTTTACTGCGATGCCCTTTTGTTGAAGCTCTCCGTCCTACATTCCAGTTGCCAAGTCAACAACCACTTGGCCCTTGGATGAAAAAGATATTTACACCAAGCCCCCATTCATATGGGTAATCCTGATGATCGAGAGATGTCTTTGTCGTGTGCGTGCGTCTGTGTGTGTGTGTGTTCAGTCCTGCGCTACTTGGGCTGCAGTTTTTTGGGGGTGCTCTGCTTCTTGGTCTGCCACAGGTGGCTGGCGATGGTGACGGCGTCCACGCTGGCCGACATGGTCTTGGCCGGGATGTGGCTGAACTGCTTCCTGTCAGAGTTGTACTTGTACAGGCCCTCCACCATCTTGGTGGTGATGCTCTTGGGGCCGATGCCGGCCAGCTTGGTCATCTCCTCCGACTCGGGGCAGTAGGTGTACACCGACCTGAACTGACACCCCGCGTCGCGGAACAACACCAGGAAGTTGTTGGCCTCCGACTTCTCCATTTCCTGCAGAAGTTGGACAACGGATATAGAATGGAACATGTGTATGAGGATGAGAAGGGGGTTTGTCACCAGCGGCGGACTAATGGTTTGATTTCCTACCATACTTACAAAGTCAATATGTTTGTCAAATAGAGCATATTATAGACTCAAACATGAACCAAGAAAAATACCAAAACTCACATCCAGTATCTTGTTCTTCTGTCCTTCGTTGACCTTGCCCGCCAGGCAGCAGTGAGCCAGGGCGTTCTGTATGATGTGTTTGTTTGATTTGGCACTTGGTTCCTTGTACAACTTGGGTCCTGTGGGGGAAACACAGTGCATCTGCCTTAGAAAACAACTACACTTAACTTAAACTATCCATACGCTATATAAATCTGCTCTAGTCTTAGGAACAAGGTCCTTTGTGCTGTGATAAACAGCACAAAAAAAAATAAAATGTATTGTACGATTCCTAATTCCCTGGGTTTGGGATGGAGCAGTGGCTCCCTGTGTACCTGTGTACTCTGTGTTGGAGGGTGTGGAGGAGGTGGTGGACTCAATCTCCCAGTCCTTTCTCTCCGTTGCGGCTTCCAGCTGACGGACAGGAAGAAAAGCCCCCCGCGGAGTCGGGCCTGGATGGACGTCACAACAAACACAGGCATTACATGTCGGAATGCAAACAACCGAAAATATATATTTTTTAATAAGAAAACAACAACAACAAACACAACAAACACAACAAACCAAAAAAACAAGGGTCAAAAAAAGGCAGAGCAGACATGCAGACGATATCAGTGGCACGAGACAACGAAGACCAGCGAACACATATAGCAGCAGAGAGAGCGGCAGCCAAACCGGGTCATACACTGTGCACTGCGCTCTCAGCCGGGCCTGTTCTCTCTCACTGTACACAGCCAGCCTTAGCGCAGTAAAGCGTGGAGACATAATCAGACGTGTTCAGCAAAGCGTGGACCGAAAGCCCTTATAGCGAGGCCAGATTGAGAGGCATGGGAGGCAGACTGCAGAAGTCCTGGAAGGAGGCACACACAACCATAGGGCTGGAAGCATCGGGGGAAGCCGGCGCGGGAGGGAATGATGCACGCAGCAGCCAGAGAGAGCAGCACTACAGAGGGCAAGGGTTACTTTCTATTCATCAAGAGCAAAGGAGCAGTGGAAGCAGCATAGGCAATGGCGTGGCAGGTTTTGAGAGCAGCACAATGAACTGTCAACCTTTGATCCATCTGTTTCATTTCACACACATCACTTGTGTGAGGGCTGTTATGACTGCTGTTGTCTGCTGCCGGTGACACATAGTATCAAGAGAATGGACGGCGTGGTGGAGAGATGGAGTAAAGCTCTGCTAGGTGTGGATGGAGCTGCTTCTCTTGTGAACGGTCTAGGCGGGTAACGGCCGGTTTGACTAGTTCTGTTGTGCCTTACTAACCTTCCCTTTCTTTCTTTGGGAGAGCTAAGAAAGAACGATATATGACAGGAAGCTACTTTATTGCCTCTGAGGGGTTGCGTGCAAAACAAGAGGTAGAGGATTAGACAGTGTGGGATATCAGATGGTAACACACACGTCGCTTGCAAGGGAGGACAATGAAAAATGACTGTCAGGTTATGGGATGGGTTATTGCTGTACTAGTTCAACTGTGGTATATTTCATTGGAACAACAATGAAAGGAACAGTTGCATATATTATCACCGGCAGTTGAAGATTATACAATGTTGCTTGATTATAGTGACATTGTCGACAATAGAAAGAGGGTCATTTCAGTACGATATAGTTTCCTATATGAACAAACAAATAGCACAGGGATGACCAGAGACGGTAGGAGGGATGTTTGAATGAGGAAGGATCATTAGAAAAGGGCACTGTTGCTTGATTATTTAGTTTCGACATACATTACTCAAGCAACCTAAACACGCAACTAAATGCTTAAAGCTCCAGTGTAGGATTTAGTAGCAACTAGCGCTGAGGTGTCAGATTGCAACCAACTGAATTCACCCCTGTCACCCCTCCCTTTACAACCACTATAGTGGCCTGTACTGGCCTCTATGTCTAAAATATTTTTTGTTGCTAAAAAAGTGTACATTCTAATCCACCATGGTTGATTTTTGATGTCTCTATCCGGCAAAAAAAATCCCTTTAACCATCACAATTAGGTTTGTCACCATGGTCACAAGTCATGTTGAAGGACAAGGCAGAACTAGATAAATACTACTTAATAGCCTATTAACACATAGTCCTCTTATTGTATCAAAAGTGGTGGATAATACATTCATAGACGTGTAATTATCACTATATGTTATATGCATTCGCCATTAATCTTGATAGCAGGCGGCACTACAAGCAAATGTTTATTTGCTCTGCAGCGTGTGACATAGATTGCTTTTGATAACATGACAGTGTGCGTTTAGTTTTGGATACAGTTTAGTTTCGGGTACAAACTTTCTCAGAAAGAGTGATAGCCTACTTTAACCGAACAGGGAATCAACCCCAAAAAGTCTCCAGAACATGGATGCATTAAATAATGCACACCCACTTCATATTAATAAGAATCCCCCTTATTTGCAAACTGTCATTTGCTAGAGTATTTTACACTCGGATTAAAAAGTGTTAAAACTCTAAACATGTAGGATATTTTGTAGGAAGGACGGAGCATGCTTGTCTTCACAGGCACAGTGAAGTGGTCTTTGATGTCCGCGTTCGATAGAGGCTTAAGCTTCTTGGGGAACTTATCCAATTCTACGAACCTCACCTTTAATGTATTATTCCGTTGGGGCTTATTCACATTTTACTCGTTTACAGGAGAAACAAAATTACAATTATTGTTTACCTGGGAGTTTTCCTGTTGTCTGATTGGTTGCTTTCATTGTCACCGAGGTTCAGGGAGGCCAGGGAGACACTGGATACGGAATACCCACGAGGACGCACCCCTACAACCACAACACCAAGGGTCAGGATGGCTGAGTGTGTTTGTGCTATTGCTAGTGTTGTGCAACAGGCGTGCATGTGGCTGCTCACCTGCTGCCCTGACTGGGGGCTTGGGCGACTCCACAACGTCCCGGTGGATGGATTTAGGGCGGGGCTTTTTCTTCAGGCTTCCTGAGCGGGGCTTGATGACGTCGTTCATGTCGTCCATCAGCTTGAGCTGTTTCCTCCTCAAGTACTCGTTCTTGATGTAATCCCTCCTCGCTTTCTCGTCGTCCTTCTTCTGCAGCTCCTCCTCCGCCCTCAACCTAAGACACGGATTACCCCTTTAGTTTGAAGGATGTTTTCTTCCGCCACTCGGGAGGGCTTGTGGCGGGAGAGGAGTGGGGTGGGGAGGAGAGGAGGAGGAGAGGTAGAAGATGAGAGGATAGGGGAGAAGGAGAAAGAGAGAAGAGGTCATGAGAGAGGAGGAGAGGGAGAAGATGAGAGGGGAGGGGAGACGAGAGGATGTGAGGAGAGGAGGATAGAAGGAAATAAAGGGAGTACAGGAGAGGGAAGTAGAAGAGGAGAGGGGAGAAGGGGAAAACGAGAAGAGGTGAGGAGAGGAGAGGAGAGAGAGAGAAGATGAGAGGTGAAGGGAGAGGAGAGGAGGAGAGGTAACAGAGAGCAGACTGACCTTGCAGCCTCCTTCTTCTCCTCCTGTTCCTGTTCCTGCTGTACTTTCTTCTCCTGCGCCTCCTTCTCCCTCCTCAGCCTCTTCTCCAGCAGAGCTTCTCTCTTGGCTGCCATGTCCTCTTGACCTTTGGCATCATCCTGGTTGTGGGGGTGGGTGGTGTGTGTGTTGTTATGTTATATGTTAATGAAATTGGCGAATCAATAAGTATCAGACAACAACTCAATAAACATCCCAAACAGCAGCAACAACCCGCAGCCAACAGCATCAAAAATGGATAAATCGAATTTCACAAATTGTGTATAAATGAAGCCTAGGTGCAGCCCAGACGCACCTTAAAGAAGAAGCCACAGCACATCTTCTGGTCATCTCCGTAGGCATCCCTCCCCGCACCTCCATCCAACGCTGCCTCTTCCTCTGTGTCGTCCTTCTGGAACAGGGGCACCTCCCTCAGGTCTCTCCTGCCCGGGTCGCTCTGCTCCGCCGTCCCCTGCCGCCGGCCGTGCCCCTGGTGGTCCGCCCCCGGCTGGCTCCGCACCTCCGACGAGATCACCCCCTCGGTCGCCTTCCCCGCCGCCGCCACCTCCCGCCGCTCCCCGGGGTCGGGCTCGGCGTCGGCTCCTTTGGCGGGAGGCCGGAGAGCGCCCGCACTCTGCCTCGGCCCCTCCTCCGGGTGCCTGTCCCTCTGCTGGGGGTCCAGGGGGTCCTGGGGGTCCAGGCTGTCGAGGGCCAGGGGGCCCTCGTCGTGACCCAGGTAGGCGAAGGAGCTGGTCTGGGTCTGGCTGGGGCTGAAGCGCCGCAGCCGGGGCAGGCTGTCCACCGAGGTGGGGGTGTTGAGCATGCGGCTGAAGGGCGTGACCTTCAGGTCGTTGGGCCGCGGGGTGCGGGGCGTCCTGGCGTGGAAGGAGGCCGGGCGGCGCTTGAGCCCGGCGGGGGAGCGGTGCGGGGCGCGGGGCGACCCCGACGAGGACAGGATGGGAGACAGTGACCCCACGGAGCCACGGCCCGACCCCCGGCCCACCACGCTGCTGCTGCGCAGCTCTCTGAGCTGTCTGTTGGGGGAGGAGGAGGAGGAAGAGGAGGAGGAGGAGGAGGAGGAGGAGGAGGAGGAGAAGGAGGAGGAGGAGGAAGAGGAGGAGGAGGAGAAGGAGGAAGAGGAGGAGGAGGAGGAGGAGGAGGAAGAGGAGGAGGAGGAGGAGGAGGAGGAAGAAGAGGAGGAGGAGGAGGAGGAGGAGGAAGAGGAGGAGGAGGAGGAGGAGGAAGAGGAGGAGGAGGAGGAAGAGGAGGAGGAGGAGGAGGAAGAGGAGGAGGAGGAGGAGGAGGAGGAGGAGAAGGAGGAGGAGGAGGAGGAGGAGGAGGAGGAGGAGGAGGGGGAGGAGAAGGAGGAGGAGGAGGAGGGAGGAGGAGGAAGAAAAGGAGGAGGAGGAAGAGGAGGAGGAGGAGAAGGAGGAGGAGGAGGAGGAGGAGGAGGAAGAGGAGGATGAGGAGGAGGAGGAGGAGGAGGAGAAGGAGGAGGAGGAGAAGGAGGAGGAGGAAGAAAAGGAGGAGGAGGAAGAGGAGGAGGAGGAGAAGGAGGAGGAGGAGGAGGAGGAAGAGGAAGAGGAACACGTCTTACTATTGGAATGCACCAATCTAATCCATGTGGCTCAGGAGGTAGAGCGGGTTGGCTGGTCACCAGAAGGTTGTCGATTGTGGAGGTGTCCCTCAGCAAGACCCCTCACCGTGACTGCTCCTGACGGGCTGGCTGTAGCCATGCATGGCCGACGCCGCCGTCGGTGGGATGAGGTGAATGTGTGTATGAATGGCTGAATGTGAGGCGATATTGTGAAGCCCTTTCAGTGGCAACTGGTTAGAAAAGTGCAATATAAATGCAGTCCATTTACCGTGCACCATTTACCATGTGTTTAAATATCAGCCAGGCTCAAATGTACTCCTGTTGACCTTGCGTTGGTGTCGATGTTTCATCATAACCAATGACATAAGTACATCATTCATTTAACAAAATCATTTGTAAATCCAATAGCAGTGAATCGGCAGTGTAGCGTGTGGGTCTGTCCCTGACTCCCCCTCAGCCTGGTACCTGTGTGGGGAGGGGGCCGGAGGCGGGATGACCCAGGCCTGCTGCTCCCTCATGGACATGATGGTCTCCTGCTGCTGGGCCAGACGCTGCATCTCCGTCTGCAGGAAGCCCAGCGACGTGTTCAGCCTCTCGATGGAGCGCGTGTACTCCGTGATGTCGATCTCCCCAGAACCCACGCCTGGGAGAGCAGGGGAAACATCAACCAATCAATCCTTCAGTGCATTAAATGGGTAAGGGATCCAGCACTTCACCTCCTGGCCAGCAGGGGGGTTCAATTTATGAACAATCTCCAGTCAACCTCATGTTAGCTTTTTGGTTACGTTTGTTTTGGTATTTAACTCTTGTCCTTTTCATTGCTCAGTCAACCTGGCCTTTTTGTTGCTCGGTCTTCACAAGCCTCCTGGAGTTAAGTTTGTTTAGTTTATTTAGTATATTGTCTGCAACAAGGTAAAAAGGCAATTGTATCAATGAGGAGAGTTGCATTGTACTTAGCCTCAAGCAACCAAGAGGATGCTCGCATTATGGCCTCTTTGTCGCTTAATAAAACTAAGCTCTTGTCTGATTGTATTTAATGATGATAAACTCACAAATGTACACCTGGAATGCCCTATATTCATCAATAGGGTAATCTGTAAGCAATTAGCCCTTGCAGCTACAATAGCATTATATTATAGCATCACACTAGTTTATATTCACAGTCCCAGGCAAGGTACACATCTAACATAATTAAAGGAGTCTCTGTATGTATGTATGTACAGTATGTCTGTCTGTCCTTCGAGTTTTCTCCTTCTCCTCTTTCCTCTTCTTGTTTCCTCTCCTCTACACCCCTTATTTCCTTCTATCCTCCTCTCCTCTCCTGTCCTTCGAATACAGTATGTCTGTCATCCGATCTCACACTTGGCAGGTTAATTACAGAGGCCCCAAGGAACCGCAGTGTTTAGTTTGAGGGGGTTTGGATGAGCGGTTCTAGAGAAAGCTGCAACCTCGACCCGTTCCGAAGAGGCAGGGAAGTTGCAGTGTCTCTGTATGTCTGTCTGGCTTTCCTTCGATTTTCTTGACAACCGTTCATTTAATCGATTTCACAATTGGCGGGTGTGTTGTTCATGAGCGAGGGAAGTGCAGGTTGAGTTTGTTGTTTGGATGAGCGGTTTTTGAAGAAAATACAGAAGGGCAAGACAGGCACATTTTTAACAGGCACTGCACTTCAGACAAAAAACAAAATACACATACACAGCGGTAATGTTTGCTGCTCTGTGATTTTGTACAGATTATATAATTGAGAAACTTTTAAAAGTAATTTTCGAGTTGTTTTTCTATTTTTGTTATTGACTTTTTGCCTCTTTCTTGTTTTCACTACTACCAGTAAACAGCCTTTTTGTGTCTGCATGTATCTCTGCACGTGTGTTCCGCACGCATCAAACTTAAAAACTTTAAGGGAACCTACCATCTTCACAGGGGGACTTTAAGGGGACCTACCGTCTTCACAGGGGGACTTTAAGGGGACCTACCGTCTTCACGGGGGGACTCTAAGGGGACCTACCGTCTTCACAGGGTGACTTTAAGGGGACCTAGGGGACTTTAAGGGGACCTACCGTCTTCACAGGGGGACTTTAATGGGACCTACCGTCTTCACAGGGGGACTTTAATGGGACCTACCGTCTTCACAGGGGGACTTTAATGGGACCTACCGTCTTCACAGGGGGACTTTAAGGGGACCTACCGTCTTCACAGGGGGACTTTAAGGGGACCTACCGTCTTCACAGGGGGACTTTAAGGGGACCTACCGTCTTCACAGGGGGACTCTAAGTGGACCTACCGTCTTCACAGGGGGACTCTAAGGGGACCTACCGTCTTCACAGGGGGACTTTAAGGGGACCTACCGTCTTCACAGGGGGACTCTAAGGGGACCTACCGTCTTCACAGGGGGACTCTAAGGGGACCTACCATCTTCACAGGGGGACTCTAAGGGGACCTACCGTCTTCACAGGGGGACTTTAAGGGGACCTAGGGGACTTTAAGGGGACCTATCGTCTTCACAGGGGGACTTTAAGGGGACCTACCGTCTTCACAGGGGGACTCTAAGGGGACCTACCGTCTTCACAGGGGGACTTTAAGGGGACCTACCGTCTTCACAGGGGGACTTTAAGGGGACCTACCGTCTTCACAGGGGGACTCTAAGGGGACCTACCGTCTTCACAGGGGGACTTTGGCGCTGCTCCGTCGGGCTTGCACCTCTCTGCCCGGCCCAGGCTGGCGAGCTCGCTGGGCTCCCTGGGAGCGGGCTCTGGCTCTGGCTCTGCTTCCGCTGCTGCTGCCGACTCCGTGCTGTGACTGCTGACCGGGGAGGTGATGCCTTTCCTCCGCACCACGTTGAGGAAGGCTGTTCTGCCCATCCTCTGGCGGTGGCGCGTGAAAGCTGCCTCCACCTTTTTAAAGTAAAAGAAGCTCTGATTTATAAATGCTATTCATCCCATCTTTTATTCACCCATGCATCCAATTTTTTCTTCAATTCGTCGATACATATGTCGTTTGATTCATTAATTGATTTATCCATTAAATCAACCATTCTGCACATCACGCATTTATCCAGCCATTTATGAATTTATATAATCACCCAAATTATTCAATGTATCCATAGATAAATTGATCCAGTCTTCCTTTATTAATCTATTCATCCATCCACTCATCCATCCATCTCTGCTGGCCATGCCCTGCCTTACCTTCTTCTTCTGGGCCTCTATGGCCCGGCGTTTCTCCTCCAGCTTCATCTTGAGGTGCACCATCTCTGAGGCCAGCAGGTGGGTGGGGTCCCTGGGTGAGGGCGTGTTTGGAGAGCTGATGGGCAGCGGGGGACCAGCGCTCTGCAGAGGAAGCACAAGTTTAATCGTTCTTTAAATTCAGACGGACCAGTTATTCTCTTAAATATGAATTTCTACAGATACTTTATGTGAAAACTGTAAAACCCGAAGGTATTGTACTGCATTAAAAATATTGAAAACTTCGCATATATATACACATAGAGTATGCAGGCAGGGCAAACATGAAATATCCATAATTATAAAGTTGCTCGTGAAAATGCTGCGTTTTTCCCCATATTGAAAACGAACAACGCGGTAATCCCTGTGTTATCATAAATAGTGAAAGTGTGCCAGGACACAGCTGGGAGGGCGGTTCCGGCCGGTGGTGGCTCCTCACCTCGAGGGACAGGGCTCTGGCGGGCCGCGGGTAGGACAGGTTGAGCTCGGAGCTCTCTGGCGTGGTCCCCCCGCTGCTCCTCCCTTCCAGCTTCCTGAACTTCTGCTCGGCGAAGCTGGTCATGCGGACCAGCCCCGACCCGCCGGTGGAGGAGGAGACGGGGCTGACGGTGTGGGACCTGGGCAGCGTGGACCCCGCCCGCGGCCGGAGGGGGCTGCTCCGCTCAGCCCCCTCCCCTCTCTCCCCTACGGGGTGGGCGTCGTCGGCGGGCCCGCCCCTAGCACCCCCTCCTCCTCCGTCTCCTCCTCCCCCCCCCCACAGACCTGTCCTGCCTGTTGGGCAGTGGGCAGGAGCGGGTGGTGGCCTCGTAGTCTGGGTCGATGTCTGAGTAGTCCCTCAGGGAGGAGGAGTCCTCGTCCAGGCTCTGGATGTCCTCCGTCCTCACGTGGATGCCCGTGTCCACCTCGTCCGTGGACAGGGAGCTGGGCTCGCGCTCGGCCTTGGCGGGAGAGCCCGGGTCTTGGCCCAGGCCGGGGGGCCCCTGGCGGTCGGGGGCCTCCCCCCCGTGGAGGAAGAAGCCGTTGTCCGGGGCCCCGAGGCCCAGGCTGGCGTGGGGCCGCTCGTTGTCGTGGATGATCTTCAGGGCCTCCTCGATGCTGGGGGGCGTGGTGGGGCTGATGCGGCCGCCGTGGTTGCCGTGGTTACCGTGGTGGGGGCCGTCCGGGATCCCGCCGTTGGAATACCTGGAGTGAAGGGATGGTGTCCATGTGTCAACACATTGGATAAATAAAATCAAATAAAAGAACAGCGAGGATATCTTTCAGAAACGATGGCTTCTGTTTCATCGAAATAAACACTCCCACATTTGGTGTTCCACAAAGACTCCTGTACCTGCTTTGGTTCTTGATCGAGAACGTGTTGTTCCGCCCCAGGGGCTTCTGGGAGCCGTAGTCCTCCTCCTCCTCGGCGATGTGTCTGCTGTCCTTCTGTCCGTTCACAGCGACGGGCACGAGGGACTGGTGGCGCCTCAGGCCAACGCCGCGCGTTGCATAGTGAACTTTGAACCCCAGACCGTCGGAGCTGGCCGAACGGGTCATGCCTCCGCGGTGGGAGGAGCCTTCCCCGGACAGCCCTGATAGGTCGCCGTCCAGCGGGATCTCAAAGGAAATCCCGCGTGATCTGAAATAGGAAGATAAATGACAGTTCATTATCGGTGAGGGCCGCAGTAGCTCAGGGGGTAGAGCGGGCCGACTGGAAACCCGAAGACTGCTAGTTTGATCCCCGGCTCCTCGAAGTGTCGAGGTGTCCTTTAGCAAGGTTCCTGACGAGCTCACTGTCGCCGTGCGCGGTTGACTCCGCCGTCGGTGTGTCAATGAATGGATTGGAAGTCGCTTTGGATATAACCTTCAGTAAAATGACCTAAATGTGACCCTTCTTTGG
>NC_044055.1:18996801-19004301 GCF_902167405.1 Gadus morhua | reverse complement strand
ACACACACACTCACAGACACACACACACACACATAGATACACACACAAACACACACACGCACACACACACACACACACACACACACACACTCACAGACACACACACACACACATAGATACACACACAAACACACACACGCACACACACACACACACACACACACACACACACAGATACACACAGATACAGACAAATAAAACACACATACTCACGTACCCACACGCACACAAAAATGCTTTAACACTCTTATAAATACATTTCAAGGGAAAGGGGGCAGTTTCTACACATCATGCACATTTTCCAAGCAGTTGACTATAAATAAATCCTAGCATCTCTGCTCTCCTTGGAATGTTGGGCGGGAAAACATGCAAGGGATCGATTGGAAAAAGATGTGGTGGAATAGCATGCTCAATCAATACACAATGTAACCCTGCGGTAACAAGGCAGTCCAGCCTTTGCGGTGCTGCATCGTACGACAGGGTTTGATGCAGTGTTCAATAATGAACTGTACTGTCGGGGGGACATCCATTCAGTCTGAGCCTTAGTGGAGCTGCCGGCCTGTATGCATAGCATGCACACAGCCCCGCTGCTGCTGCACCTCTCTCTGGGGAGGCTGACTACTGGCATCCCATAAACCAACAAACAACAACACACAAACAAAGATCAGACAAACAGGAAGGATATTGGGTCATAACGCTCAGATACGCAGACCTTTCCAGTTATGTTTATTCTTTGCCTTTGGTATTATGTGTTTTGTGTGTGACCGGTGGGGATGGGAGGGGTTGGACCAATGCATGATGGGGCTTATGGGCATCGTGCATCAGGGGGAGGGGGAGGGGGGAGGGGGGAGGGGGGAGGGAGGGACGAAGGCCAGGGGGAAGAGAGGATGATTTGCATAGAGAGAAGGGGGGAGATGCATCTGTGCGTAGGGGGGACGGGGGTCTAGGGGTACAGTGGTTGGGGCTCCCCAGGATGGATGGACTTACAGGGACCAGCCTCCGATACCATTTGCCAGGAGACTTGCATGGAGGACGGGTGATGATTGGACGTTTGTAACAGAGAGCAGGAAGTCAGTTAGCTCTAGGCTACCGGGTCCTGATCTGCTGTTTGTCATCAAGTGAATTACCAACGGTTTATCATTATATAAGAGCTATCACCGATTTGGAAGCTTTATTGACACACAAAAGATTAAGGACATATTTTGTTTTCAATTTAACTGATAGAAATGCGCTCTCACAAACACACACACACACACACACAGAATCACACACACACAGACACACACACACACACACACACACGCACACACGCACACACACACACACACACGCACACACACACACACGCGCACACACACACACACACACACACACACACAACCACACACTCTCTCTTTCTCACAACCTTATAGCGGCATGCAGGTCATCAGACCATGATAAAAGACATTCTCACAGTCTCAAAATATGTGTGGTTTCTCGGTGGTCTTGCTGAGAAACAGATTGTGGTTGGTGATTGGGCCAGGAGTGCCCTTGTAGGTTTGCATGTGTGTATCCGTGTAATTGTTTCCTAACAGTATGTCTCTTGCTTTGAATGGCTGTCTGTTTCAGCTAAGGCAGAGGGGAAGGCTATGGGGTCAGATGATGTGGAGCATGAAGCAGAGGCCAGTTGAACAGATCTCTGGGTGGTGCTACATTTAAGGACAACAACTGCTCTGTTACAGCATGTTGAAAGCACACGTGAGGTGTGTGTGTGTGTTTGTGTGTGTGTGTGTGTGTGTGTGTGTGTGTGTGTGTGTGTGTGTGTGTGTGTGTGTGTGTGTGTGTGTGTGTGTGTGTGTGTGTGGGGAGATGTGTGTGTGTGTGGCTGAAATAGGCCTATTCCACTATAATAAAAATAAGCAAACTAAGCATTTAGTTTGAGTTTCCTATCCTTTGACCTATCCCTTGGGCTATCCTTTTCTATCACATGACGTGGTTCTTCACAGGCATACAGCCCTACCCTGGGTGACAGTGTGTGTGGAAGCAGCTCAGTAAAGCGAGGCAATATCATATTTGAGCGGAGACCGCGCAGATTGACGACAGCTGGCTGAATGTATGTCATGGACTTCAATCAGTGTCTGCCCTCTCTCCAGACGCGCGCCTCAAACACAAGGTGCTATCTCCCTTCGTTAAACAAACTGGTCTTATCTTTACACACTCCCGGATAACTCTGTTGTATCTCGACTGCTTGAGGCCTATGGATACGTCGATGACATGATAGGGTGAAGACCACCGATGCATTGTTTATGACAGGGTCCCCCCCCCCCCCCCCCCCCCCCACTCCCTCCACCTGTCCGGGGAAGAGCATGATGGGTAGCTAATGCCTCCCCTCCCCCCCGTACCCTGTCAGAAGGTTAGCAGAGGGTGACTACGTAGTGTCACATGGTCCTTATATGGCCACGGGGTCTGCAGACAAAGCTGCCCCTCACTATCCCTCTCTCTTCAGGGTCCGACAGCCCTCCTCCTGCCTCTCCACACTGTCTGTCCCTCTCTGGTAATGTCATTTCTGCTCCCTTGCCTCTCTCTCACTCTCTCAGTCGCGCACTCTCTCACTCCATCTCTCTCCATCTCTCTCTCTCTCTCTCTCTCTCTCTCTCTCTCTCTCTCTCTCTCTCTCTCTCTCTCTCTCTCTCTCTCTCTCTCTCTCTCTCTCTCTCTCTCTCTCTCTCTCTCTCTCTCTCTCGGTCTAATCATCATAAATTTCCTTTCTCACTTGATCTCCCTCAGATTTTCTCTTTCCTCGCCTGTCTCTATCCCCCTCTATCCCTCTTACCCTCTCTCTCCATCCATCATTTTCATCACCCCACTGTCTCGCTCCCTTTCATTCTGTGTGAGTGTCTCTCTCCCTCTATCTCTCTTGCCAACGCGTCTCTGTAACTGGCACGGCTCTGAGCTCATCTGTTCCTCTTGTTTGTAAGCAGAGATGGATCTGTGTGCCTGTGTGCATTCGCACGAAATGTAAAAACAGAAGTCCTGTAACAAGGATTGGCGTTAATGTGGAAAATAACACAAAGATAGAGAAAATGAAAACATAGAGAAGAGAAGAGAAATGAGGAGAAAGGACTAAATCAAATCCTGGTTCTGGAGGAATGGAGAACATTCTTCTGTTTTCATTTTGGCCTGGCTTATCTTGTGTTATGAGCTGTTATTAGGAGTGTGCAAGTGTACGCATGTGGGACTGAATGTTCATGTGCATGAAGGCGTGTGTGTGCATGCATGCATGCATGCGTCTGTTCATGTGTGTGTGTATACACCTGTGTGTGTGTGTGCGTGTGTGTGTGTGTGTTATGTGTGTGTGCATGCATAGGTGCATGTTTGCATACACGTGCGTGTGTGTGTGTGTCTTATGTCTATGTGCATGCATAGGTGCATGTGTGTGCGTCCATGTGTGTGTGTGTGTGTGTGTGTGTGTGTGTGTGTGTGTGTGTGTGTGTGTGTGTGTGTTTGCGTGTGTGTGTGTGTGTGTGTGTGTGTGTGTGAGCTCCTACCTTGCGTGTAACCTGGCTCTCCTGGCAGAAGGCCTCTCTCAGAGTCTGCTCCTCAACCACGATGTCCCTCAGGTGTTGGTTTACCTGCGGAAGGAGAGGGGGAGACAATAACTCTGATCCTCCCGCAGTCTCATTACCTGCTGCAGAGTGACGCGCTGACCAGAACACCAGGGGATGTTCAATTAGATAGACGGATAGACTGAGAAAGAAAAGGACTTATTCATCATTGAATCATTCAAACGTCCCCCCGCCACAAATAGATAGTGGGATTATTTAGTTTGTGTTTTTCATCCGCTGTGTGATGGGAAGAAAGCAACTCTTGTGTTTGGGGGCCAGACATTTCCACGTGCAGATAATAAATGCTTAGCAGCAGCTCAGCATTAACAGCTGAAAACAGCATAAACAAGAGCGTAGGCGTGCTAAGTATGTTTTTGCTATCTGTCCCTGACCCTGTTCCACGCTGCCGGACAAAGACCAGAATGAAATGCAGTATCTCATGTTGGGAAGGTTTAGGATCTTGCAGTGATGTGCACAATGCATTTTTAATAAATTGAATTTACATCAATCCTTTTCAACATCTATGTACAGACTCCATTTCTAAACAGGCAGGCAGAATACAAACAAATGGGAGTGAACTGGTTTACTGTTACACTGTTTTTTGTGTCGTAGCACAACAGAAAACAAAAGCAGAATATAAACTCTTTTGATAGCCATTCACTGCTTTATTTTACAAGCCTGTCCTGCCTTCAGTCTTAAAGGGTCGGTCCACATACAGCTATGTAAGCTTAGCCTGAGGACACACAGAGGCAATTCAGCCAGCCGCGGTAATGGCATGCAATGTCTGAAAGCTGTGTGTGTACGTGTGTCAGTGTGGGTTGTGTGGTGTGTGTGTGTATACTTTTGTCTATGTGTGTGTGTGTGTGTGTGTATGTGTGTGTGTATTTATGTGTGTTTACGTGTGTGTGTGTGTGTGTGTGTGTGTGTGTGTGTGTGTGTGTGTGTGTGTGTGTGTGTGTGTGTGTGTGTGTGTGTGTGTGTGGACCTCAGTGCCCTTGGCTGACAGTAGGGAGCAGGAAGCACATGAGCTTCTGCGCTAAGGAATGTCAACAAAGTCAATCTGCAGATTCCACGCAACATTAAAATCTTTTGTAGTTCATTCCCCTAAAGTCAAACAAGGAAACAAGCATTTCTAAGGAAGCTTAATCCAGATCTAATTTCCTGTACCATCTGAGGAACCACCAGCGGCCAAATTCATAACCTCCTCCCACAGAAACTGTCCAGAAACTTAAAATGCAATCGGCGAGACTTAGCCACTTCACTTGCTGAGCTTCCAGCTCGCGCAAATCCTTTGAGAAGAACCTTGAGACGAGTCGTACGAGGAGTAAAGTCAAGCAGAAGCGGGACATCAGCCACTGCATCGTGTGTGGGCCAGCCAGGAGAGATCAGTCTGACCCTGGAGACTTAATAGATTAAATATGGCCCCTCTACAGCCTCGCTGTGCAGCACATGAAGCCCTGCTCTTAGTGGGGGGACATGTCAGCGGAAGAGTGCGCAGTGTGTTGCCTGGAGATGGACCAGCGTCATCAAGGCCTGCACCGGCGGATGTATTGGAGGTGGAGGAGGGCTGGAGGATATTGGCAAAATATGATATTTTGATATTGTTCATGACTGACAAAAGTTAGTGGGAAGTGCATGATTCTTGATATGAATGTGGCGGTTTACAGCAGTCTCTTCGAACACAAGCCCCACAAGGACTCATCTCTTCACAACATTAACAGAATATTGCCTACTTTCCCCCTTTATTTTCAGATTTATATTGCACAATGAGATATTGCGACATGGTATCGATTTAACAAATCCGGTCTTCTTCAAACGTTTAAATCTAAACGTTGTCTTTTTTTATTTTCAGTATGGCAGAAATACCAAAAAAATACATATAAAAAAAATGTACCAAACGTCACATCGGATCAGGCTAAACAGGTCGTAAGCTGGCTTTTGAGACTTTAGATGGATCCAGCATTGCGGATCTCCACGGGGGGGGGGGGGGAGCTCCACAGAGGAGAGGCTGCCAACCACCAAAACCCCCGTCCCTGTAAGTAACGAATGTGAGTGCCTGTACGTGACTGCGGCCGACTCCCCTGTTGTCTGCACGGAGCACCGCAGCAGGAGGGGGGCGTACCTTGTTGATCCAGGTGACGATGGCGTCCTCCGTGTCGTAGGGCAGCTCCTGCGCGTGTCCGTCGGCGTACGAGGGCTCGGCGGAGGAGCAGCGGTGGATGCAGGACATGACGCGCTCCACGCTCACCATCTCCACCGTGTAGGCCATCATCAGGGCGTCGATCAGGGCCAGGTGGGAGCTCTGGGGGGGGGGGGGCACGCCGGGTTAAGAGAGGCTTCTCATGGCGGGACTGTCGGACCCTACACTGGGTCTTAGACGCCCAGCTCAACGCTTCAAACAGCCAATGCCGGGTGACTTGAATCAGGAACAACAGCCTGCAAGTCCTTTAGGATGAACACGTGACTAAAGCGTCAATTAATAGTAGATTCAGGTCATAAACTACATGCAAACGTTTTGCCTAGTGGCTATTTCAATGTGTGATATTTAAAAGCGTACGAAACGTTTCCATGTTGGAAATCACACTGGGGTCCAGGCCTGATATTCGTAAAGGAAACTTGCAAGGCGTTTCATAACTGCTTGGCGAGCTCAATTTCAGAGTTAATGACCCTTCAGTGTAACAAAGGGGTTTGGTAGCCGCCTGACCTCCAACCTTTACCATCAACACAAAGCCTGACCTTATCCTGACCTTTCCTGTCCCACTCCAGGCCAGGTCGGAAGAGACTTCCCCTTCTCCTTCCTGTCACAACACAGGTCAACTTACGAAAACACGTACGGGCGGGAGTGTTGCTGGGACACACAGGCTTATGGAAGAATAAACAGTTTTTTAGTGCTTACCCGGGAGTCTACCTAGCCGCCAGCCAAAGGGAACAAACAACAAAGTCCAGCTCTCCGTGGTGCTTAAGGAAGGTGAAGGTGACTCAGACCAACGGACACAGACGGGGCAGTGAGTCGCAGGCTGCCAGAGCCTGACCTTTCAGAGAAGGCCCCCATTCATGACCCAGGGGAGCGCGCCCTGCCTCCAACACCCAGCGGGAGCGTGTGTTTCTACAGCTGAACGTAAGAGAAGGACCCATTGCTCCAGGTCCAAGTTCTATCCAGTGCCTCTCTAAACAGGAGGCCAGTGGAAATCAACTACACACGGAAAATCACTGGTGACTGACCAATCCACCAGACCAGTGAGTTGTAGCACACAAGCTAAGTCTTTGTGGAACTTTGTAATGCAGTATAATTTATATAAATCCATGTGTTTTTGCGAATAAGCATGACACACGTTTATTTTAGATGCTTCAGGAAAACTGAGGACTGGGCATTTCTAGGCCCTGTGTTGACCCAGATTTTTTGACGTACATCAGGATATTGATGTACGTCAGACGCTTCACACATTCTTCAGAGAGGGATTGCAGCTGGCAAGGATTAGAAAACGGATGGACAGACAGACATGCACAAAACAACAGGAATATAATTTCAATACATAAGCTTTCATTGTAAACCTTTAAAGGCCAAAGAAAAAACCTTCCCTACTAGTACTCTCCTATCGCGCTGTTGCTATAGGGACAAACGACGTACATTCTATTTAAAGCTGGTGTGTGGGTTTGTGGGTTTGTGTGATTGTGCGTGTGCGTGTGTGTGTGAGCAGGCTTGCGTGTGTCTGTGTGGGTGGGTGTGTGTTGGGAGGGTAAGACACGTGAGAAGGCAGGAGATGCATGAAAGACAAAGGCTTGGTACGTTATTTCCATTAAAACTGCTTACATTACTCCAGTATTAATCACTCTACTGTTTACACTACCACATGGACTTTAAATGTGTCCCATCCATCCACACTACGATGGAAGACAGTCTGAGTCTGTATGTGTG
>NC_044055.1:18926801-18986801 GCF_902167405.1 Gadus morhua | reverse complement strand
AGTCCATTCATCATCTGACCAACACGCTCCAAACTCCCTGTCACGACCATGCCTCTAGTCTTGTGGTCAGTTTGCAGTATTAAAACAAGATTGGGTAGGATTGTGGGATATAAAGCAGCTCTAGCCACATTGTTTCAGTGGAAAAGTGTACAATGGCAACAAGTTACAACACCAACTTTGAACAAGAACTCTATGCATTGATGATGAGCTTAATAGCCTATTAATGACTGACAGTAGGTCTATTTTCTGAACGTCTCCTCCAGCCAAAACGACTGACAGTAGGCCTATTACTGCGAAAATAATAACTATCGGGGATGTCACTGTAATAATGAGACGGGGATGCCAGTGATGTGAAACATTCCCCTGATCGTGAGCAGATGTGAAAACCAGAAGCGCCACCTACCCGATCCGAAGGCTTTTGCAACCAGCCATGTCAGGCTGCATTTGATCTTAGCCCTGGTGAAGTCGTAGTGATCGAAAGATGTGATGGTCGGAACGATAAAAGTCCGTCTCATCCCCGGGCCGTCTGCCGCATCGCTCATTTTCCACCCTGTTTGACTGTTCCGTTAGACCGCAGATCGCTCCGCCGCTGGGGCTCGACGCGCGGCGGAGGACATCCCCTCTACAGGAATCCGATGCAGTAAATTTCCTTTTCCCAAAAAACTTTGAATGTAGGCTAGTAGGCCTACCACTGCTGAGACGACCGACCGGTGTACACGGAGTCTACTCGAGGCGGCCTTTCCATGAGATCTGAGCATTTCACATGTCGGTCCATGATGTCAAAATATCCTCAACGCAGACAGAGCAGTCTAGTCTGTTAGGAATTTTTTTTTTTCTCACTCCCTAATATTTACGCCAGGTTATCCATCATAGCGGACTTGGCTGTAGGCTACAGACAGCAGCTCAATAATGAATAAAAAAAAATAGGTAAGAAGGTAGCGGATGTTTAGCGCATCGTTTGATCCGTATTTTCCTTACGGTTTCCGTCCCTCAAAGTCGGGGGCTTCTTTGCCTTTCCCTGCTGCCGCATTGATCGGAGGAGAGAACGTACCGCGCATGTGCGGTCCACCCAGCCATTCCAGGGATATAACTGGCTCCAGACCGTTTAGCCGCTGACTTTTCGCGCCACATCGCCGCTCATACCTTATGGAAGTTGTTATAATAAATCGACCTGGGTGGAGTTGGGCCTTTAACTAATATTTGGTCGAGTTATTTCCTCCAGGTCACAGAGATAACACATTGCGTAGCCTGTAAATCGGTGGACACAGCGAACTTGCTGCACTGAAAATCATGCTATCAGAAAACGGATCAAGACATTGTATTCTGTCTCACCTTTAGTAAGGCCTACTATGATGGCACTTTAAGGAAAAATACTCATTGGCCAAAATCCATAGGCTATCAAATAATGATAATCCCAATTCCATTGTGGGCCTATAATTGATTTAGTGTTGTTTACCCAAAAAGTCGAATAGTATTGCCAGCCAAAAAATGCCATGATCTCCTATCTGCAGGGCTTGTTTACTTGATAAGCAGTCCGGCAGAATCGACATCGATATTGCCAATTTTGTGTGTTTTGTGATTTCACCCATCATCCATAATACCACAGGGACGAGTGCGGCCGTTTACAATGAGATGGTATGGCAGGCTTCTGCAAGCGAATATAATCAGCTACCCGGAAAGAATAATATCACTATTTCAGCCTTGAACATAAATCAAACATATTTGAATGAATATGGTAGTTGAACTGGCAACATTTCACTTATTTTTTTAGCAGGTAGAAGGTCTCTTTATGGCTGCAGGGCTACATTCTGGTCAGCCTGCTGTGGGATTAACTGACTGTGTTTATGTTACGACCCTCTAGTCTAGGGGAGAGGGGGTAAAATAAAGCCAACTCAAATAGTACAGACACATGGTTTCCGAAGTAAACAAAAGGTTTATTGCAACAACAAAAACATATCAAGCCCGACATTGGTCAGGGAAGTACCGGTAGTCCAAAAAATAAAGGTCCGGAGAGGAAAACCCAAACGGGGAAAGCCAAAACCCACAAAAACATGGGTGCGTTAAAGTTTACATAAGTGATTGAATCCCCCTCCACTATCAATGCACGCTCGATCATATGCACTCACACCTATCAATCTTTTCTGTATATTTGACCGTAAAGTTCATTATTCTAGTGGTTCTAAATGCATGCATTCATTAACAAACCGTAGTGTGATTACAACTTACACAAAATTAGAAGCGATTTGAATGGGCACAGATAGATAAGCTAATAGAACACTGCTGTTGTTTTTTTAATCTTCCTGGACAATCAGATGCAAAATTCAGATAAACAAGAGCCCATAAACCAACTAAGTAAAGGGTAGATTTGTCATTTGAGCAAACACGCAGATGAACGGATATACATATTAGGAATCTTAATGGTGACGGGACAAGATGACATAGCATTATGAGAGCATTGAGGGTCTATAAGTATGCAACAACATTGCTCCCTAGTGCCCATGTTGTGTCTATACAGCCAATGGATGTCGTAATTGCTTTTTGCCAGAAGATGGCAGACCTGAGCTAAATATGTATCGGCCCAGTTTGCATTGTGTGGAATTTTAAATAAATGTCTGTTGTGAAACCTACAGCAAAGGCCTTAGTGGTCAGAACAGTTGTGATCATTTAGTGTTCTTAAGACATAATAACATCGTTGTACTATTAAAACAATTCTACACAGATACATTCAACAATCATTGTAGACCAAGGAATTTAAAAACAAAATCGAACACCTGCAATGTAATCAATCCCCCTTTATCAATTGTCTTCATCCTTATCAACATAGTTTGTGATTGAATCTCCATGATCCACAGTCATTGTGGAGTCATTACCAACTATTACGTAATTTGCATGGGCAACGGTAATGTTTTGCGGCTGCTGCCACCCAGGAACAGGTAATGGGAACGGGGAAGCACCGCCTTTCTCCACGAGAACCCTGAAACCCTCAAGCTGCTCTTTGGCAGTTGCCGCATACATGTCGCAGAGTAGCTTGCGGTGCTTGTTTGCCTCTTTCATTCGCTCCTGTCTCCTCAGCTCCTTCTTCACCTCCTGCGCTTTGGACCACACGCTCTCCTGCGTTCGGAGCCTCTCCGCAGACAGGACCCGTCTGATTTTCTTGTCGAAGCTGCTGTTCTCCTCCAGAAGAATCAGTGTCTTCAGCACCATGGGCAGGGCGGCCTTGGCCATGCCGTTGTCCCGCGGCAGCAGGGGGATGACGGTGTGGTTCTTCAGCCTGTGCTCTATGGAGTGGATGAGCGCCGCCTCGGCCTCCACCTGGAACCGCCGGTTCCTGACGAAGTGGTTGGTGAGCAGCAGGATGGTGAAGGCAGAGTTCTCGATGGCGTCGTCGATGCACTTCATGGTGCTTCTGCCCGGGACGGCAAAGTCCTCGGAGAACGTGGCCCCCACCAGGGTGCCCCCCCAGAGGGACTCCACTCTTTCCCTCATGGCCTCCGCCATGTTGACGTCCTCAGCTGCATGCAGGATCACAAAGGCATAGAATGTATCCACTTCTTCTTCTTCTTCTTCTTCTTCTGTTTTTTTGCCTGTATCAGTCTTTTTTGGAACAGCGAATTTGGGGGAAGGACTTTTAGGCGCAGCAGGTGGTGATTTGGAATGGATGGATGGTGTGGTTGTGGTTTGTTTCTCGTCTTCTTGAGGGGAATTGACGTCTGTTGTTGCAATGCTGCAAGGGGAGCCATTCGAGCTATTCTCTGATGTAAGCATAGACGATGCCTCCGATGAATTGGATGAAAGATATGAGCCAGGTGCATTCTTTTCTAATTCATCTTCTGCCAAACTCTGAGGTTTTGAATGGGAGGGCTGTGACGCTACTGGTGTGATTTGGTCGCTAATAAGCACCCCTGTTGTAGCTAAACTTATCTCTAGATGCGTAGGATACGAGTCAAAGGAAGAGCTAGCCTTTAGCGAGCAAGGCATGCTGAGATTGCTGTCTGATTTACCTTGGGTCAGGGACAAAGCTCTACTCTCTTCGTCTGCTCCACCCACAGATGGAGGATGCATTCGCATTGACATTTTCTCTGCAAACTGAGGCCCATAGGGATACTTAGCCTCTTCTATCAAGAGTTGGACTTTAGAATCAATGTTTTTTTCACCGTAAACGGAAACCGCTCTCGAATATGCAAGATCTCTCAGATGTGGGTCACACAGCCTTTCCTTAGACAATACTTCAAACATGCGTGCGAGGTGTAAAGGTGTCTCTTCTCCTGCCGCAAGATTGTCAAGATGACCACATTGCTCTCTGAAATCCTCCAATTGGCCCCCAGCCGTGTGCCACTTCTCAGCCAGATGGTTTGCCAAGGAGTTGTCTTGTAGCGCCTGGAGTTGGTCCAGGCCCTGCGTCTCTTTGTGGAGGAAGAGGAGGCTCAGGGCGCGCACTAGGACCTCCTCGGGGGTTTTGCCCAGCTGGTATGTCAGGCTCAACAACCGTTCATTTGGCAAGTCCAGCAGAAGTCTTATGACATCTGTCAATCCAGTTCCCAGTTTTTCTTCCCCTTTTGCATCCATGTTTGATAGAACAAGGATCAATGGATCAATTCACATCCACAGATATATCCAATGACTGATAGGATGAGCGTCTTTTTTATGTCTTTTTTTCTGCAGGGAATTACTAAGCATTATATTTGATGAGTTGCACCTGGTTGTTTAACAGGAGATAAAGTGACAAGACAACACAGTCACAATATATTCAGTTAACAAATGAATTATACTGTTTGTAGTGATACAAATACATTGTCATCGATGTATTATGCAATAATAGGTAACCTACGTGGAGACTTAGGACTCGAATGTTGCCTTGACATTTATAATGCACAAAAAAAATCAATGTATATCATCTTATCATTCGCAATTCCACAAAATAGTTTCGAAATAACTCACCAGCATTATACATTTAACAATGAAGCAAGAAACATGAACGACCGATTTACACCCAACTAAGGAAGTGAGTTGCAGTGACTCTTCTGGTCAAAGCAACCAATAGGAATTCTTCTTGTTCGACTAGAATAGTTTGTTGGTAATATGCCAGCCATAATGCTATTGGGCAGAGCGCTATTGGGTACCGTTGACATATCACCGGTTATAACTATGTAATGTTTCTAATTCGGCCTATACAATAAAGGATATATTATATTATATTATACACATTTTGAGACTATAAAGGCGCTGTCAATCGAAACATGCAATGTATGAGGTATGGGACCTCATGAGGGACATACGACGAAAAGCGCGTTTTTTCCTTATTTTTTCAATACAGTTACCTTTCTAATTTCACGTTACACATTGCACTCGAAACCGTAACCTTTTAGTTCTACAGTAAAGTAAATAATGGGCATGTACAGAAAAACGATATGAATACATGAAATAAAAATGCTCTGACAAAAAAAAAAAAATGGGGGGGAGCATAAGCCTTTTTGTGTTATGAAGCCCAAGTATATTTTTAACCATGGCAGCCACCACCAACCCTGTATTTACCAGGGGTGGGGTCACCCCAGGCAGAGTACAGGCCAGCCTAAAACCCCTCTGCGGAGCACAGACATGGCGTCTCCCGTCTCAGTGAGTGGTTGAGTTTGCTATGTTATGTTTGCTTTATGGCCACATCTTAAGAATTACCGTAACTCTATAGAACATGTGGTTATGGTATACGTTCTCCATGAACATGACTCTGTGACGTTAATACTACTGTTTTAAAATGAACACTACGTTGCCCATATTACCCAAACCCCCTTGTTTTGAAATGTCATCCTTAAACTAAGAGACCATCATAAAGACTGCACCAACAGACTGCGCCGAGTATGTTTAAAAATGCTCAAGACTACACACACACACACACACACACACACACACACACACACACACACACACACACACACACACACACACACACACACACACACACACACACACAGGCACACTCATGCACACAGGGCTATGAGTGCATGTGTCTCCACAGCCCTTGGGGTCAACCTCCTAGTCCGTTATGTAAGGGGCTAGCAAATGTCCATCCTCATTGGGGTCAGTTCCTTTAGAAAGAGACAAGCCTACCCTGTAGCCATGTTAGTCAGCCTTGGCCTTCCGCCTCAGGATAAACACACACATCGTTTAAATTTAGAAAAACCGTCTGTCAGTTCTGCAAACACTGGCCTTCTACACACATTCACTCATGTTGTGTAGAACACAAACACTTCTGACTCCCGGATTCCCGGCAGTATCCTCCACTTGTATTTGAGAAAATGTTATTCTGCAAAACATATCAATTTGTAGTTGTGGCCAAAAAAAAGTTGTATCCCTTCATCCAGGTGTCACTTTAAGGTAGTAAAACAGTCAAACGCACTCCCATGAACATGATAAAAAAAAGAATGAATCTGTATGTGTGGGTGTTTGTGTGTGTGTGTGTGTGTGGGCGTGTGTGTGTGTACGTGTGTGTTTGTGTGTGTGTGTGCATGTGCACATATTTCTCCTGGCCGTGGGAGAGAGCTCTGAGGGATACACAGAAGGGTCACATATAAGAGGCTTTAGGGCAGACGAGTGAAAAGGGGGCCCTTTCTTGGACAGAGACTAGGGCTTATGGATGAAAGACTTATGATCAGGGGGGATGCTCTCTCCCTCTCTCTCTCTCTCTCTCTCTCTCTCTCTCTCTCTCTCTCTCTCTCTCTCTCTCTCTCTCTCTCTCTCTCTCTCTCTCTCTCTCTCTCTCTCTCTTTATATCTCTCTCTCTCCCTTTTCGTTCCCTTCCCCACACATATTTAGCATCAGGCCGTTCACAACGATGCAGACAACAAAGGTGGACACACAAAGAGAGGGAAGATATAAAGAGATACAAAGACAGATTGATAAGATAGATAAGGGGGATATGGGTAGATGGAGAGAGAATAATTGAGACCTTGGTGGATTGATATTCAACCTCTTTACAATTCACTATGAGAGCGAGCGAGAGAGAGAGAGAGAGAGAGAGAGAGAGAGAGAGAGAGAGAGAGAGAGAGAGAGAGAGAGAGAGAGAGCGAAAGAGAGAGAGAGAGAGAGAGAGAGAGAAAGAAAGAGAGAGAGCATTGCTCTTTTCCCAGCTCCTCGATTCGTCACACATGCTAAGAGAATTTAACACACTTGCTCCTGTCGGACAAATATATGCTTGCTCTCTCTCACTCTCTCGCTATCTCTCTGACCCTCAATCTCTCACATACACACACACAGACACAAAAACACACTTATGTTGGAACTCACACACACACACACTCACACACACACACACTCATGACCGCACACTTATTGGAACACTACATCTGTAGTGCCCTGTGTATGGACTCTCTGTTGACAAGCTGAATGAAGCACCTGCAGCAGGACCCTGTCTGGCCCAGGCTGAAGACTCAAGGATATGCTGGTACTTTCCATAATCCCCTCATTGATGCTGATGATGGGAGAGCCATCCAGAGAGCAGTACTTAACTAAACACATAGCAGCACGTTATAGCAACAGCAGCCCATACAGCTGGGTATTATTACCCTCAACCGTCAGTGAGAGGCAGAGGAACCTGAAGGTGATTGTGGTGGACGGCTTCAGCTGGCGTCGCGCAGTTCATACAGTTCTCCTAAACCCAGTTATCGTCTGTGCCTCATGACAGAGAGACAAATAGACCAAGCTGGAACAAACATTGACGCAAGTTTATGATGTTTATACAAACCGGGGGGAAAAACAGGTAACAGAGCTGAGTTAATGTGACAGTTAACTAGCATTAATTCAGGAGCCGGGCTAAATGAGGCACGCCCAGGGACATGAGCAGGGGACGGGGGGAGACGTGTGTACTGTACCACACTGGACCATGCTTGGCTGAGCATGTAGGCCATGCCAACAGAAACACACAATACAGCCTTCAGTGATGGGGGAGGAGGAAAGGATGCGAGCAACCAATAGACACATAGACTAATGCACACACGTATGTGTGCACCCCACACACACATGCACTATCACAAAGGAGAACATAGGCACACACACACAACAAACACATATGCATGCTTACAAACACACACACACACACACACACACACACACACACACACAAATAGACAAACACAACTGCATATACAAACGTACACACATCCACACAAACACACAAATAGCACACATCGACACACACACACACACACACACACACACACACACACACACACACACACACACACACACACACACACACACACACACACACACACACAAAATCACATACATGCCAACAAAATGCTGCACACATTTATATGCTCAAGCGTATATAAACGCACAGTGACACATACATACAACTACACACACAAACTCACCCACATACAAACACAATCTCTCACAAAACCACAATAACACAAATACATGGACACAAAATTCACCAAACACTTTCACCTAATTGCACTCACGCACACATACACACAAGGACACGTACACACACATTTGGACACACAAACTCACACAGAGGCAGTGATGCTCATGGGGTAGGCAGCAGTAATGCTCATATCAAAAAATATTCTTTGATCAGTATGACAGGAAGGGCCCTCGCCCCTGGGGAACCCACCAACTCTAGCCTTGCAAAAGCACATTCACAAGAAATCAGCCGTGTTTGCATTTTCAACACAATCTTTATGTAAGCGGGCCGGCCATGGCTGATATTTAGCTTCAATAATGTGCAGAATATTTGAATCGGATTAGTTCCAGTTTGATGTCCAGAATAGAACAGCAGGATTGAGCAGGACACGAAGTAGGTTGCATGTATAATCCCCTCATTTTAATCGCTTTGGAATTTGCATAGCTAATTTACATACCAGTGTCATTACTTGAAAATTCGCGATCCACATATTCCCCGTTTTAACTACTGCTGCAAAAGGTATTTGAATGGTGAAAGTTCTTTGCCACTTAATACTTTAATTTAATACATTTTTAGATGTCACTTTTTTAAATGTGTTGATACAGATACACGAGTCATGCGTTGGATTTTGATCCGGAATTAGGCTTTAACTCAAGCATATTGTCTCTCACGATTGGACAGCCGGTAAAATATTCTGCAAGAGGAAAAACACAGGAGCAGTGAAGATGAATTATAGAATGCGGAGAGGAAAAGGCAAGAGAAGGACAAGAGAAGGACGCATGAAGGAGGAGAAGTTCCTAGAAGAGACAGGAGGCGGAAGAGGAGGAGGAGGAGGAGGAGGAGGAGGAGGAGAGAGAGGAGAGAGAGGACGTGAGCCAAGACATGTAAGACTGGGGGGGGGGGGGGGGGGGGGGGGGGAGTTGAGTAGGCTGAAAAAAACAAAACAGAGTTTAAGTGTGGCGAGAGGAGGGGAAGGAAGAATTCAAGGCTTTGGTTTGGTCGTAGTGAAATGAGCAGGACACCCGGGTCGGGCCTTTCTGCATGCAGAGTGGACCCCCTTTGGCTTCTCTCGCCACGCGACAACACCAGTAGTTAGATAGGTTTGGGCAGAATAGTCTTCTGCCCCAACCCTGTGTCACTTGTGTCTTCCTCTCAAAACCCTGCGGATGTTCCCCTTGCACAGCAGATGCACGGAACCAAAGGATGCGGAGCATGAAAAGCAATGGGAAATTCATTACATATTCCTACCCCCCTCCGATCACCATAATCACCACAATTAGCAGACATCTGCAGTGACTCTAAAGCCGGGAGTGTGTGTTCAGGCAATCAGAACAGCTTCAGCGGAAAAAAAACCACGGACCCCTCTGGGATGGGCCCCATCCAGAAGGGGAAGCATTCCATTAGCAGCCCATGTGATTCATGGAGACGGAGGCTGCGCTCGTGGTACCACAGGAGAATGCTGCCCAATGGGAGGCCGGCTCTGCCATGTCGGCCCTGGGCTGAGGTGGTCTGCTGTGTTTGTGTGTGAGGATGTGTGTGTGTGTGTGTGTGTGTGTGTGTGTGTGTGTGTGTGTGTGTGTGTGTGTGTGTGTGTGTGTGTGTGTGTGTGTGTGTGTTCCCGTTGTGGCTGACAATCAGCCGAGTGAGGACATTAACCGGGGGAGAGTGGTATGATGTTTCTCGTGACCCATCCAGATCGCCCAACAAAACCTGTGTTGTTTCTAATGACACCTTTGAATTACCTAACTGTGCAAGGTTAACGTGAAGCTATTTTCCTTGTGCATTTCTCCACGCGTCGACTCTCCCAAAAATAACACAAGCGTTGAGCATTTGCGACGCCTCGTTCTCTCCTCGCCAGACCCAGCACCCGTTTCTATTATCCCCGAATAACAAGGTTAACATGACAGTGAATATCTGATATCTGATATCTTAATGTATCACCATGATACACCCCCAGCCAGCACAGAACCTTCCCCGACCAGAAACATTCACAACCCTAATGATTTCTCCTTGGATAACTCTAATGACAGAAAGTCTGAGAACTAATAACAGAAAGCAGTGGGAGACGTCACTCTTAACTAGGCACAGTATGTCACTACCAAATGGTTTAAACGTGGGCTTAAAAGGAGGAGGATAGGTTGTCATGGAAATCTACAGCACAACCATTCAGCAATCTTTGTACTTTGATACTGGGCGCGGTGCCATGTGTATGCTTGGCAGCTCAGGTATGGTCCCGCAAGGAGACGTTAGTTCATCATTGTAATTAACACAGGTGCTTATGCACGCATGGAGTGGGCACACGCACACATACACTCACACACACACACACACACACACACACACACACACACACACACACACACACACACACACACACACACACACACACACACACACACACACACACACACACACACACACACACACACACACACACACACACACGGACACTGACATGCAAACACATGAACACACTTATACACCTACACACACTGACGCAAACACAGACTCATTCATACTCATACACACACACACACCCACACACACATGCTCGTTCATACACGCACACAACACAACACACACACACACACACCTACACACACACGTTTCAGCTATGCATGCTACAAACTCAACCCAGAGGAAGTGCAGATTAGATTAAAGGAGTTTGCAGCCAAGGCTGTTGCTCTCATTTGGAGGTTTAAAATTAGACGCTATGAAATGTAGGTGTTACTTCTAAGAGCCCTATTCCCACCGGCTATGCAAATGTATTTTCAAGCGAATCACATCATAATCAGATGATAATGTGCTGCTTTGTTGAGACGTGGCGCGTCAGCCCGCACTTTTCTTGCAGGGAAGAGAGACAGAAAGGCAAAAAAAATAGGAAACCAAGGGGAACGCGCCAAAGAAAACCGGCTAATTCGTGTCCTCTTCATATTTACCGGCCTCACCACCCGGAGTCACAATGCACTTCCCCGTTGGTGAGCGAGCTCGGGCCTACAGCCGGTGGCTCGCTCCCTCTTGGTCTGCCTGCTCCACGGACGCCAGACCATAAAGACCTGGGTGGCGTCGGGCAGACACACTGTCGTTGTGCTGCTCTGTGTGTGGAGAAATGTGTTGGATCACCATGGCTACCGGTCGGAGCCGAGCCCCCCTGCTGTGGTTATGGAGGGCTGGGTTGCCTCCTCATACAGAGCTCAGTATGCAGGTTGACATCTCCAATGGGCTATCATGATGGTGAGTCTCTCTCTCTTATTCTGTGTGCGTGTGGGATGTGTGTGTGTGTGTGTGTGTGTGTGTGTGTGTGTGTGTGTGTGTGTGTGTGTGTTAGAGATAGAGTGTTAGTTCGCAAAACATCCTCAACCCTCCGCAACACACAGACACAGACAATCGCACACAGCCTATGTATTAAGCTCTGTAGTGACAATGGTACTGGGTGTACTGCTGCTGGGAAAGGGGGAAGAGGGCCTTTTATGTCCTACATATTTCATTATTAGTGTGGTGTGGGAAGCAGTCAACGGACAGAGACATGCCTACAGTGTAGTCCATAGTCCTGTTTGTTCTCTGCATACATAGTAGGCCTACTCTATTTGAAGTATCAACCACTTTCATGAAAATATCTTTCCTAAAGATAAGCTGGTTATCTAGTATTCCCTGACCCTGTGAGTGGCAGGACGGAACATGAGAAAGCTTTGAGCGCTATTGATTCAGTCTAGTACTCTGCGAGTACCACAGGGTCTGAAGTGGGAATTATCCATGCACCATTTCCCCCTTCTTCTCCTATGTGCAGGATTCTGCAGCTCCTGCTTGCTTGTAGGCCTGTAGCCTGCAAGGCATCTGAATACCAGATCCCTGATATATAGATTGTGATTGCACGTTGGCCTACGTTCTACCAGTGCCAGGAGTAAGGTGGTTGTTCTTCTTCCTGGTGTGTAGATCAAAAAGCATAAGTGTACGCAGAGACACACGCATGACACGTTTACCAGTATTTGGTATGAAGGTTAAAACGTGCTATTGCGGGATCTTGAGCATGTTGCAACAGCGTCGTAAAAAAAAGTACAATTTGAATTGGTTAATATGCATGAACGCACTCAGTGTTGCATAACTAGGAGACGGAGGGTATAAGTTATCCGAATTCATATTTTTAAGAACATTGGCATTGTTTGGTACTAGACCGCTCGATCCGCTCCGCTCCCCCCACCCGATTCTACTGAATAATGTAAAAGCAGCCCACCCCTCCACTTTATCGTCCAATTGGAGACGAAAATTATATCAAGCTATCTTTTTTGAGCCAATCACAGCCCTGCCGTTGCTCCATGTAAACCGGGTGCCCTCCCCTTTGCCTCTCAAACAGACGTAAGCTGTGGATCTCAGACGGAGAGGTGGACACTGACTGGAGTTCGCATGGAAGAGAAGTGATCAGAGTGAAACGCCACAGTGGCAACTTTGAACAATTCCACAGAAGTAGGCTCAACCTCGTGAGGACGTTTTCGACTTCTGTTTTGCAAACAGGGCCTTGCAACGCAATGTTTTTGTAAGTATGATATTGTAATATATAAACATATGCGATCATATTAATGCATCGTTACTAATGTATATTTTCTCTACAATAGTGTTGTGCATGTTGATGTAATAGGGCGAATAACATTTTCTCTAGCCCGTATAATAATATGGGGATCATTGTTCCTGTTTTCCGTAGCTTTTGTAGCTGGATAAACGTAGGCTATTAAAAGCATTAATGGTTACTGGCGGGCGTCGTGAAAATTGTTGAACCACTGACCGAGTGCAGAATCCTATGCATGGCGTGCTGCTTCCCACCCCCAGACACCGGCGTGCACGGGCCAGCGGTCAGCGTCTCGGCGCGTTCAGCGGACAGTGCACATGTCACCAAATAAGCTCACGTGAATTTGGTCAACTTGCGCCCAGAAAGAGGGATGCCTTTGATTATTAATTTCGTAATAGGGGGGTCATCTGGATAGAAAAAAAGAGCGGGTTTAAACCATCTGACCCAGTCGCATTCCCCCTCTACTATAATCAACAACTTTTTATGTGTGTCCCTCAAATATTTTGTATTATAGCAGGTTGATAGGTTGATGAATTTACTACATAAGCTCATACAAAAGTTTAACAAAAATCCTTAAACTCTTGGTTAAATAAAAGAAAATTAATGCAAAGGATTGCATTGCGTAATCTGTGGGACTGTGACAAAAGCTCGTAATCGCTATCAGTTATAATTAAGCTTGACAATGCGTACTCGCTTTGTCCGAACCATCTGTCATTGTATTGTCAATACACCCGCCTCTCTTCAAAAAGATCCAGACACCTGAAGACAAAAAAATAAATCTGTGATTATTCAGAGCCCCCACGGGCCCCACCCTCCCGATCTCCTCCGCGGTTCACACACTGTGCGGTGTGCCTGTTGAGAAGGATGCTTTGACTCATAAAAATAGGCGCGCTTACGCAAAGGAGACACTACTCCACTTTTTTGATGTTCCATCACGCAAAGCGCACCAACAACTCGATTATAATTATTTTTCAAAATGTAGTCCTTACCTGCTAATGAAAATTGATATTCTCTGAAACATCTCTCGCGCGGATTAAATACACATAATGGTAGGCCTTAGGAACAATAACAAGAAAATGGCTACGAAGACTACATACTTTTGGGTGTAAGCTTTTTTGAAAATATGTCATCGATGCAAATTGCTACATGTCAGTCAAAAATTCCAAGGGCTATTCTATGCCGCTTCTGTTCTTTTTCAGCGTAGGCCTATAGGCTGCTTTACCCTAAGTAAAAAAAGTAAAAAATGTTGCAGGCCTAGTTCTTTCTAAAACTCATGTGGTGCTGAGTTTCTTGGTGCCAACGCATACAGCGCCTTAAGGTTAATGAGCCAGGCCCCCATACGTTCTCCTGCCATCTGGAGATTTTAGCTCCAGACGCTTAGCACGCTACAGCACATCACGTTAATGAGCATGGACAACATACAGTCTGCTAGAATTAACCAACATGTGCATTGTGGCCTTTCTTCCAAATTTTCTAAAATGGGGCCACTCTAGGGAACCGAATTTAATGAACATGAGCATCGGTACCTCGCTTAAAACAATCTTGTGTAGTCATAATCATCTTTTGAAGCGCAAAATTGTATTATGCTCACTTACGCCCCCCGCCCCCACACAACAGGGCTGAGCTCCACGTAATTCATTTTAGTGTCGTTCCACTGGGGAGAGCCTAAGCAGCAGCAAAGTCCACGGTTGAATGGCGTAGCAGGCCTCTGTCTGCTACAACACTTCCATGGAGTTCAATGAAACGCTCTCTGGATGGAAGCACGACATCAGAGAGAGGCAGAGGCAGGGGCCGAGTGGATGTGGAGTTCATCTTCTCGCAGCGTGTGGGGAGGATCTTCTCTGAACCGCGGGAGCGTCAATGCAATGCAACCCTCGCTGTCATGTTCCGCCTGACCATTAGCGATCCAGACGACCGTTCACCTCGGAGCACCGTGGCCTTCCACAGGCCCATGTTGTCGAGGCAATTCTTAACCTCAAACGACAAAAACACAGCTCATATTCTCCTATTCCAAGGGTCTTTGTGTGACTGTGGCATGCCCCTATCAGGTTGCAGAGTCTTGCCGTTCCCACCCCCCTGTGGTTCAGAAATGAAAGATTACCCCCCCCCCCGTCCCCCCGTCCCCCCACCATCAATTCATGCAATCATTAATAAGTACCATGATGATTGTTGGTATTTGTTGTTGTGTCATGTGAGACCAAATTGAACCAAGAAATGGTTTGATGGACACAAATGTGGCCGACTGAACTTCGTAAAATGAAGTTGAGTCAACAAAATAGCGCAACATCATGCGTTTGATTTTCAAAAAACTCCTGTGTGTTTTCCCCATGTTGGCAGGGTTAGGTAATGGATGGACCCCTTCACCCTGCCTCAAGGGAGTTAGGGGGGTTATTCCACCGATTTCTTAGATGAGTAGATGACCCTTGACCCCTAGTTTAGCCATTGGCTAAGGTCAAGCCAGGTGGCTTTCAAGAGCTGATCTGCCCGTTCAGTAGCATGTGACATTTGAACCCCTTTTCACTTTGACAATCAAATGCACTTTTCAGCACATAAGTGGAAAACCCATTCACCCTGTGTGTGTGTGTGTGTGTGTGTGTGTGTGTGTGTGTGTGTGTGTGTGTGTGTGTGTGTGTGTGTGTGTGTGTGTGTGTGTGTGTGTGTGTGTGTGTGTGTGTGTGTGTGTGTGTGTGTGTGTGTGTGTGTGTGTGTGTGTGTTTCAAAGTGATTTGCAGGAGTCTTGAGTCATGAGTCTAGTTTTGCGTCACAGGTAAGGTCATGGTTCAGGGAACACTGATTAAAAGGTTATGAGAACTTAACAATCATTACCCATTCCCCCTCGGCGCCCTCTCTATCTCCATATTGTATGCGCCTTCTCAAACCTAGCATGAAGTACATTCACACCATGCATTCTTGACTAATCTCCCTGCGGTCCACACCTTCTTTCTCTTTTTTTTTTTTACTTCTCTGGAGGACGTACTGAGCATGTGCAAGGCTTAATAAACTGAGACATCTGTCCAGACTGCCTCATGCTTCAAACACCTCTTTTATCTCTGGGTTCAAACCATGTGTGCTACCAGCCTCCCAGATAAGTGAATTTGCCAGTAACGTGGTTCAGACCGATTCAGGTCTGCCATTGCTACCTCCATCCTGAGATCGCTTATTTTTTTCCCAATCTGGCATGTTCTCTGAAGGGTTCTTCAATCATGAAAGCACATTGGTTTATGGCCGAAAAAGAGAAGTCTTAATCTGAATCTTGTTGGGGGTTGATGGGAACAGCCCGTTTCCATTCTGTCACCACATGGCGTCTGTTTGTGGGGCCACACAAGAAAATTCCCCATGGAAAAATTTGGACTCTTTCCCATTGTTCCAAGAGGAAAAAGGGGAGCTTCATATGGAAGTGGGAAAGGCCAGGAAATGACAGACATTCTTTGTGCACTATTTGAAAATAAACTTGCCGCTCCCCGCTTCCCGCCCAACAGCTAAGGAATAGATGGAATATGAATGAGGAATGAATGAGGATTATAATCCCTACAATCCGCTTGTGGTATTAGTACTTCCTGCATCTATTCCGCCGGTGCACATCCTAGTCTTGTATATTGGAATTTGAGTTAAACAGGCTGTTGTTGTCTCGTGGGCTTAGTTCCATCCGCCCATCCCCCCCCGCCATTTCCTCCCCTTCAATCATACAAGCTCTTATGCTCTCGTCTGTCATTTGTCCTTATTTTGCCTCACTTGACCTGCTCCAGGGCAACACACTGCCGGTCTCGCGCCGTTCTTTATGAGGTGTCACCGCGGTGAGGCCTGGTTGCCAGGGAAGAGGCCACCGGAACGTCAGGCTTTGCATTCAGCTGGCTCCGCCTGGGTCGCTTAAGGAGAGAAGAATTAAACTCTCTTCATCCCTGATGAGGCGATCCACAACAATTCTTAATTTTTTTTTGCAGAGCAAAATTGTATAAATATTAGAGAGGTTAAACACGCACCGAAAACGCAATTTTGAAGCCTTGACTCGGTTCCCTTTAAAAGTTCACGGCCCTGCTAAATGAGATAAAGGAAACGTTGGGTAGATTACACAGCTCTCGGTTTCTGTTCTCCAATCCTTTCGACATTATTTCTAAGTGTAGAAAAAAGGCAACAGGTGTCCACGGCTTCTTGGCAGTGGCGTCTCCAGCCTTTTCTCTCCCTCTGAAAAGCCTTCGATTGCCTCCCACTCCTCCCTCCTCTTTATTTTCTCTCTTTTTTTAGACTTAATAACAGGTTTTATTGAACAGGCTCTTCCTTCTCAGCTGGCCAGGCTGGAGGCCCTGCCCCCCCTCACACGTCACTCTCCCTCATCTCGGTCTCTGTCGCTCTCTCGTCTCTCGGTCTCGTTATCTCTCTCCTTTAGGTGTCTCTCTCTCTCCCATACGTCCGTCTCTCATTTCTCTCTATCCCATCCTTCTCCCGTCTCTCTCATCTCTCTCTTCCTCTAACCTCCTTCCCCCTGTTGGTTTTTCCCACCACCGGGGCGACTGGTGGTTCCCAGGTATTTGACCAGTGTAGCGTGGCAGGCAGGCTGGCAGTGCTGGCTGGGTGGATGTCTGGAAGTCCTGGCCCCCGTGTGAGACAAAGGCAGCCTGGCTGCGAGGGGAGGATGAAAGGGAAGCGAGCAGGGGGGTTTGATGCCACTCCTTTTTTACAATGGGAAACCTCTTTAGTGAGGTTGTAGAGCAAATAGGCTCGTTGTCTCTCTCGTGCCTTCTTTTAACAAGCCCTGTTGTTTTGTTTGTGTGTGTGTGTGTGTGTGTTTTTTTTATATATTCGTGAGTGTGTGTTTCTTTTTGATTATATATTCCAAAAAAAGAACAAACAACGTCCGTGCTAGTATGGTACTACACTAGCAGATCAAATTATTTTCTGTAGACATGTTCCGTAGAAATGTAGTAAACGATAAATACATTGCTCCTGCAGCAGAACCACATTCAGACTCCTTCCCTTTGATTAAAAGATACAAATGTGCGTTGTCTGCTAGCATATCTGCTGGGGGGTAGAGGGGCTGGGGGGAAGATTGAACCACAGGCGTCTTTTACAGCCCCCTGCTCGACAGACAACCCGTTCTCAGACACTTCTCTTCCGGCGCTTCTTTATGACATCATAAATTCCGCCATTTCCTCTTCCCGGCCCTAGGTGGGTATAAAGGACATACCTGGCCAGTAATTGTCTGTCTGGCCCTCTCATCTTGACTGGGTCACTCTGCCGACCAGAGTCTACTTCCTCTGGCTTACGAGATTGCCCACAGATGCAACCGGAGAACTTCCTTAGATCTCAAAAAAGGTGGACCCCTGAACAAAGGGCTCCTATTTGGCGAGGGCCGTAGCTACGACTACGGCGCTGTTTGATTACTGTGGACGTAGAAAAAGCAAATGTTTGAACTTTACTTCATTTTTTTGGGGGGGGGGGGTTTATCGTTCGGGTCACTCCGGAGTCAGCGGTCCCCTCCCGCCACCTCCTCCGTGTTTGTGTCTCTGTGTAGCGCACAACACTGAAGACCAAACACAATGCGCACCCTGACCCGGCGGTACCCCTTTGTCCCCGGGTCCGAGATTGTGGACTAAAGAAGAGAGTGAAGGGAGAGGATTAAAGAAGAAAGAGGGAGGATTAGGAGCACGTAGAAGGTCTTTGGGAACGCTCAACATTCATGTTGATCTGCGGCCGGGCCAGGGGCTCCTCCAGGGAAGTGGGAACAATGCACGCACCAGCACCACAACATTCCTCAGGGTTAGAAAGGTCAGGGGTCGACCAGTTACCCCACCCTGCCAATCAGACCCGAGGCACTAACTGACTCCCCCCCTCGCCCCCCTCTTTTGTTTTTACTCTGTCTTTGCACTTGTTGAACGCACCGTGCACTTGTTGACCGCGGCGGCCCCTCTGCTCTCTGTCCCCCCGATAGGCTCTCCCTACGGTCAGGGCCGCTCCAGCGCTCCAACGCTCCCTACCTCACTACTACTTTACTAGCAAAACGCTTTTTTCCAGCACGTCTGAGTCTCAATGTCACTTGAAAAAGAAACAGGCAGGAAAATAGAAAAAAGGAAACCAAAAATAAACTACTTAAGAACATGTAGGCGTTTGAAGTCAAACATGCAAGAAAAAGGTAATGAGTTTAAAATAGATTATTTTGACACAGCGTTGAGCATTTAAAAGCGAGCGCCAGTGTTCACAGGAAGCCGCGAATGACAGGAAGAAAGGAGGGAGGGAGAAAAAAAAAAATCTTCCAGCTACGGGGATATGTTTACACCCCAAGTCAAATTCTGTTAGATATTTCAGTGATTACACTGGCAAGGCACAGACACGGTTTTACTGGGCCAGTTGTTGCAGGTTTTTGCAGCAGTTTAACGTTTTTGGGGGGGGGGAGGGGGACCGGTCCGTGTAGCATGTGACACATAATCCTCAGCCAGATGTGGAGGAAGCCCGGCTCCGCTGTAGGATGTGAACCATCACGCCACATCTGGCCCCGCTTGGCCTTTGGCGATTACTGTACATAAAATACACTGTAATCACCCCGCTGTAGAGTACACTTGGAGTGACAGGGGGTTCCTGTCCTGAGACTGGCCTCTGGTTTGAGCTGAGAACAACTGCGTCCCTGACACACTCATGATTTTATTACGACAAATACGTTGCCGAAAGATAGAATAATCCTGATGACAAGCACATGCAAACTGTCTTTGTACAAATCGTGTTCAGATTCGTATGCCTCGTCTCTTAACATCTCTAGGATTTATTTGAAATACTCCTGCCGGTTAGCTAGCTAAACGTCTGCTCTTAAAACGAGATGTAGGTTAGGCGCCTCTATAGGCACACTCCACGTCTGGCAGTCATTATGAATGAATGTACAGTATATGCTGTGGAGTCGGCCCCCAGCTACATTAGATGGCTCGCCCACGGGTCCATCGGACCACCCGAGAGACGCACCGCGGCCACTTCCTGCTGCTCCTCCTCCTCCTCCTCCTCCTCCTCCTCGCCGCCATTTTACCCACATGGTTCTGTCTGGAAAGTTTCTGCTGTGAATGCACCAATTTGTGTGTATGGATTTTTCCTGGTTTCCATTCTTCCAGACGAGAATAGATACAGCTCGTGTCTCGGTTTCTGACTACACGATGGAAGAACTCCTTTTTTTTTTGCAATAGTCGTGATCCGACTTTTATATAAATGTATATTATAATTTGTCTATACATCTGAGATTGTCTTAATAAAATAATCAGTGTGGACACAAGTCCAATAACCTTTTGAAGCAGACCAGTATAAACAAACCTGCATGGTCTTACCCATGACCACGTACAGTTGAGGAAGAGGAGGAGGAGGGGAAGAGTGAAAGGCCTTTCTGGTCGCAGCTGTGAAGTAGCGCCCAACATAAGGGACAAATACGGTCCGTTTTTAGTTGTATTATTTTGGCTGGCCTGCTGACGGCCCTTTTGAAAACCTTCTTTGTAGAGGCTGAAGAGCTGCCTCTACAGGGTCTAATTCTTTGGGGTCCCGGCGGAGAAAAAGTAGTGTAGGGTCAGGCGTTGGTGGACCTTTCATGGTGAGAGGGGTGCAAAGGCTGTATGCCATATGGGGTAATTATGGAATGTTTCAAAAGATTATTTGTGTGTGTGTGTGTGTGTGTGTGTGTCTTTATGAGCAGGGTGCGGGAGCATATTTGTATGTATGAAAGGAGTCCGTGGCAAACACGAATAATAATACACAAATGCCCAAACACTCCTCCATGGATAAATACATTTTTGCTTTGTGTTCCATGAACCAGTATTATTATTTTTTACGAATAACTTGCAGTACTCATACAGTTTATTTATATTTTATTCTTTGTGTTTGTGCTCAATTGTCAGGGGATCTTTGTGAAGCATACAGGTATTTATTGTGTTTGTCGGCTCCGTGTGCCACGGTGTAGGCTGGCTGTTAAGCAAACAACGGCACTGATAACGGGAACGCCGTCATTGCCACAGTCAATGTCTGTGCGTCTGTCGCGATGAAGCCCTAGCTTTTAGCCTCCCATGTAATGTGAGGACTCTGTGGGCCAGAGACGCGCGCACACACACACACACACACACACACACACACACACACACACACACACACACACACACACACACACACACACACACACACACACACACACACACACACACACACACACACACACACACACACACACACACACACACACACACACACACACACACACACACAGAGAGAGTAGCGGTCCCTCCACACAAAGAAAATATTCAGCTGTAGATTGGGGGTCCCTCCGAGGGCGTGACATTGAACTGTTGGGGGTGGGGGGGGGGGGATTAAGGGGAAATGCCTGGCTGAGACTGGGGTTGCCATGGCAAAGACCCCTTATTCTCATTTCCCTCAAACCTATGCCTATTTTTTATATCAGGTCTCATTGTGGGGTGAAGTGTTTTGTGTGTGTGTGTGTGTGTGTGTGTGTGTGTGTGTGTGTGTGTGTGTGTGTGTGTGTGTGTGTGTGTGTGTGTGTGTGTGTGTGTGTGTGTGTGTGTGTGTGTGTGTGTGTGTGTGTGTGTGGGGAGGATGTTATATATGTTTTCTGTATTATTTCCTGTGTCTGTGATCTTTCGATTGGATTTAATTCAACCTTGGAGCAAACTAGCTAACCCTTCAAGTGATCATGCTTGAATATAGATAATCACCTATTTGGAGTTTGTTTTTTGTTCTCCGTTTTTTGATAATGACATCAGTTCACTTCCATTAAAAATTGGGCTTCCTCATTAAAATGGTAGATGGATGGATATGTATTTATCAAAGTCTTTTCAGACATTTTTACTCCTTAAGAAACACACACAATGTCTGTCAGCAGAGGACTCAGAATCTCTGCGTGTTGCATCAGTCTCCCCTTGTAGCCTGTCTCTTAGCATGCTAGCGTGACGTCAGCCTCCTAACGCCCGAGCCCAGAGCGGGGCTCCATCGTCCCCCTCTGTGTCATCAGCTCCTTCACCTCCTCCTTCACCTCCCGGGGAGGAGGTGATAAATAATACCCATATATCAGCATTCATAATCCTGACGTCAGGCCTATCCAGTTGTGTGCAGCCGTGGGCAGAGAGGCTAGCAGGCGTTTGTTTGTCCCACTCAGTGCCGTGCCGGTGACAATGGGAGCACTCAGTCTGTGGTCGGGCCAAAGCTGAATGCTGTGCAGTAGGACGTGCAAGCATTGTTCCTCCCCCCCTCCCCCAAGTCCTTATCATCCACTAGCACCAAAAGCTGATTCATAGGCTGCTAGTTTCTTATGTGATGTTCGTGAGGGTCGAACAATAAAGACGATAATAATCCTGAATCCATTTTGATACAGTGTATTGAACACCATTGTTTTTGGTTGGCGGGGGATTTCGGTTTTCAATTGAAATGGGCTTTCGAGCTGAAGCAGCTGTTCAGTTGTTCAGTTCCACTTGCAAAGTTTTTGTTTTCATGATTTCGTGTTGTGACAGTATTATCAGCTGTGTATTCCGCGATGGCATCAAAACTGGACAACACCACTGACATCCTCTGTATTTGTGTGTGTGTTACAGAAGCTGCCGTGGACCGAAGCTCAATCTCCCCTCGTGCCCGGAGTGTCTCCAACGGCTGACGTCCAAAACACCACTTTTAAAAAATATATATATTTGATCATTAAGTTTTCAATCTGAGTATTTCCCATTTAGTAAGTCGTTCCGGGCAGGTCCAGCTATTTTGTGTCGAGTCACACTCCAGTCACACTGCAGACTATGAAAATAGGCTTTTGTTGCTGTTGTGTCTTAGCAAGGCTCCTCCTCCCTTGGTGGTTGTGTCAGGCTCATCCTCCCTTCCTGCCCTCCGGACACTGAACTCATTCTGTCACCGTCTCCTCTGCATCACCGTCCCCCCCATCCCCGTCCCCCCTCTGGTTGTTCCTCTGCTCTGTGACCTTACCCCTCAGTGGTGTGAGACCTGTCTCTCCCTCTTCCACCCCCTCCATCAGCACACACCCCTCTCAGCCTCATCCTCTTCTCCGGACGTGTCAGCTCTGCTTACGAGACACCCTTCCTCTCTCTCCCCCCCCCCCCCCTCTCTCCAGACTTCCGACTCTGTTGCTTGCCACGGTGAACATTCAACGCTGTCGGTGAGTTTTGGTATGGATCACATAGAAACCATCGACCGTTGACTGTGCCCCGTGGCACGGCCCGTCTCGACGCCATCGCCGACCCGCCGCTTCCGTGCGAGAACGGAGAAAGGGGGGGAGGGAGGGAGGGAAGGAGGGAGGGAGGGAGGGAGGGAGGAGAAGAGAGGGGGAGGGGGAGCATTCCAACGTTTATCAGCGACACACCACGACGAGTCACGCGCAGAGCGAGACAAGAACGAGATGTAACGTAGATGATGTACAATCACGCACATTGCACATCATCACCACTGATCTCACACTGTTTCCAGTGTCTCGTCCCGTCACCCCCCCCCCCCCCCCCCCTGCTAACCGAAAGGAGCAAGGGTCACAATCAACATTCATTGCTGTCGCTGGGTTGGACTGTGTGGAAAAGCTCACTGAACAATGAGTGCAACTGTGGCCCAGATCTGCCTTACTCTCGTGTCTCTGCCAATAAAACGGAAAACAACCGGATGTGAAACGCTGTGATTCCTTTATTTATACAACTAGCTTGTTTTCCAGTTATATTTCTCTCCACTCTCATTTTACCCCTGTCTGTCTGTCTCTTCTCTCTCCCTCTCGCTCCCTTCCCCTCACGCTTCCCCCTGCCCGGCCCTCTAAAGGCTACAGGGGAAGAAGGGAGACTGAGATGGAGAGAGGAAGAGGGAGAGAGCGAGACGCAAATAGACTTGTAGCTGTTTGCTTGTCCTCTCCCTCCTCTCCTCTAATTGGGGGTTGTGTGTGCAGCAGGAGGGGAGGAAGCAGAGTGAATGTGTAATCATTTGGAGTCTCCTGCTTTAGATGTTTCATTCTTCTCTTTTTTTGTTTGTCTAATTATACAGTGCATTCAGTCAAAGCCCTGTGTGTGTGTGTGTGTGTGTGTGTGTGTGTGTGTGTGTGTGTGTAAGCGTGCATGCGTGCATGAATGCATTTTAGAGCTCATAAGGAAGGGAGGACACTAAATAAACTAGGCACAGGTTTACAGGCCTAGAGAATACGTTTTGTAGTTATCTATTTCCGACTACCTGTGTCTATGAACTCACTAGTGGTGCCAACCAGTGCATCCAATTCAAGCAATTCCTAAAAAGTATAAATTAGATTGCTTCTGGCTGGAGACTGCTCTGTTATTATCCGTGTTTGAGTTTCATGAGAGACTGTCTCGCCGTGTAGTGTGTGGCCCGTGATGGAAGACCTGTCTGGCTAGCGCAGAGTGCAATATGTTATTTTCCTTTTTACCGAAGCTTGGTGGAGGAGCACGCACGTCTCCAACCTTGGCTTAGACACATCATGTCCTGTAAGCACCCATCTATCTAGCTTTTTCTCTCTCCCCCCCCCCCCCCTCCCCTTTGCTTTCTTCTTCTTTATTTATGTCACTCTTTTTCTCTTTCATTATTAGGCCTACTAGGTGATTTGGTGATTTTAACATCTGAAATTTGCAATATGAATTTGTTGCTTAATAAAGTTACAATGAACCAAAATTGTGTGGTATGACAATTTTTTTAAAGTGAGTTTACCAATCCACTGGAGCTATCTCTGTACAACCATCACATAGCAAACATTTTCTCGCTACAGTTCTATAGGCCTACTGTCGTTTTCATTTAACATCCAGACCTCAACCCCTACTCTCGCTCTCCAAAAGTATCTTTGTATTATTCATAGAAAAGCACTTTGTGCAGTCGTGCAGCACAGGCAGCGATGATGATGTAATGATGGCTCGGAGCACAAGTGTGGAGTGTCATTTTGGGTGGATTCGTGCGACCGGAGGGAAAAACAGCACAATAAAGTTAGTTCAGCTCCATTGGTAAAGCTTACAGCTATTGTGACGACCAAAGAATGAAAAGGGGATTCTTATCTTCAAATCAAACTCACCAACTTTAAATGTTGGCAGACCGTAAAGCCTTCGATGGAGAATAATTGACTCATTTTGTGGGCATTAACTTGATAAAAAATAACAATAATTGAACGCTGCAAGTCCTCAAATATGTCGTTGTTGGTGAACTTTTGTTTGAAGTGGTAAACCTCCATCTAGTGGCCATGTACAGCAATGCAAGAGAAAAGCTGAGAACCTCCCATTCCACAACCCGAAGGTAAAGACGCGGTACAGGTTGTCCGCAGAATGTTTCTATTTTTATTTTACAAACAAACATCATACAACTTCTAAAAAACAAAACAATCCAGATTTTTTGAGTCATGGATACAACTTCCTTTATACCAAACGTGTAGGCTCTTTATACTTCCACTTGCATTAATTCTTCCTCTCACATCCTCCTTTAAAAACAAAGGCGCGACGTCTGGGTTTTCCATTGGCCACGTCACCCGAGCACAGGAGGGTATTTTTTCCCTTCAAACAAGATGAGCAGGAACTCAGCCTACGAAGTGTGCTTACCAAATAACGTCTTCACACGCTAAAAATTACAATAATAAAAAAGGAAAGATCTCAACAAGCATAATATTACACAAAATAACTTATGTTAACTTTATATAAATAGCATAATTTAACGAATTTAAATAATTTACAAGCCTTTCTTATGACCGCCATTTCTGTTAAGCCACATACAAGGAAGACAACATTTTATAATTGTACAATTGATGCCTTTCACAAGGGCATACAACAAGAGTAGGCCTGTGTTCGATTATCATCTTCATATAAGCCTCATATTAAGCACAGCAAGCTTCCTTCTTTCTCTTCTGGTGTGAATGCATCACAGCCGGCTCTGATTAAGTGTCCTGGCTTTTCTGCTGCAATGACAATTAAAGAAAAAGAAGGGGTTTCAGTTAGGGGACACGTGAATGTTCAGAGGGTGCTGAAGCAGCCGAGCTGACCCTAGATGTCCAGAGTGCTCTGTGGTCAAGGTGTAATTTATACTTCCTCATGAATAAAATAACCTGGCTGGTTGCCCTCAGTAAGTTTACGTCAGCGGATGACATCACTTGCCGTATGGCATCACGTGTTACAGCTTCGACCCCGGGCCAGGACCCCGCCCGCAGACCTGTCAGCGACGTTGAAATGGGCTCCCATTCAATTTGTATGGGACGAGCTATCGCGTGCGGGCGGGGGGAATGCGGCACGTCGAAGGGGAGGGACGAAAGTTGAACTTCAGTGTACTTTATGCATTACTGCGTAGTGCAGCACGCGTTCGGCCATGCGATTTGACAATGGCAAAGCATGGCTCGGCTCCTAGGTCCATGCTCGGCTACACTAGAGTGATCTCCTTTTTGAGGCTGCGTGGCGACGCCCCGCCCCCTATCTATTGATCTATTGGCTTCTCGTTTGAGATTCCCACTTTGTTGCAGTCGGTGATGCCAATGCCGGGAACTTCAGTTGGAAGAGCGCCAATGAAAACATTAGCCCGTTAAATGAATAAACATGTTCTGTACTCTTGAGATTGTTCTAAACAATGAAAAACTATATATATTGTTGAGCACTCATATTTGTTGGATCTATATCTTCTATGCTCCTCTTAGTGTGTGTCCGGCGGAGCAGGTCGTTTTTTTTTTTATAGTCAATCGTTTTGAGGGCAGCATAACAATAGTCTTCATATAGGCCTTGTCCGGTGACAGGTGTTGTGCCAACGATTAACAAAAAACGCCTATTATGGGTTGTATTATCAATTTAAATCCAGTTTACAACTGTTAGAAATTACTGTATCGGTTTTAATATAGGTCGCAGAGCAGGTGTCATTATGCAAAGTCATAACGATATTTGCAAAATAGTTAATCTTATTTTATATATAAACGGTAAATCATTTGAAATAAAGTTTTCCAAATCTAGGCCTTAATTAACAAGTTATAAGACATACCATACGACACCCATGTGTGGAAAAAAACCATTCGACCTGCATAGTAGTTAAATAGATAACGGTGATGGTTTCCCCACAGAGACATAGTGATGGAGAGTTTACAGAGTTTGTCTTTTGACCACACAAAAGAGTGATTGTAGTCGGACCAAAAGCCTACCTGATTCGGTTGATGTAGTTTTGAACCCAGAATAAAGCAGGATCTGCACATGCTTGTCCCTTCTTTGTGTGGAAACTATGAAGAAAAAAAAAAAGTAAACCGTTAAGGTGCGTGTTTGAAGTGGCTGGCGGTGTCTTTAGAAGACATAAAGCTCACAGCAGTGTTGATGACTCACATTATGGCATCGATGGGACATAGCTCTACGACAGACTGCACAGAGTAACCCTTTATGACACGGAAAGGGAGTTTGCCCCGGGTGAATTCTCTGCAGCATGCATGCGGTGCTGCGGGAAAGACATGTTTTTGTTAGATACACACAGACAGACAGACAGACAAACAGACAGAGACAGGCAGACGGACAGACAGGACCTTTAGATTGAAATACAGATAGATGGACCCTCATATTTACCTGCAGATGTCGGGGTAGCGTACAGCCAGATGGTGGCGAGCAGGAGGGCCATCATTAGACCTTTGACATGTGCCATGGCTTATTATGTGTGGGCAGTAATGTCTCTCAGCTCACTCTCTCTCACTTCTGGGCTAAAGAGTTCTGGTTATGGCTGTGTTGTAGAATCTCCTCATCCTTTATAATCAACACTCTGCAAGGCGGGGCAAGAAAGTTCCACTCAGAAATGGGACACCTGTGGAACTTACCCACGCATTATGCTTCAACAAAACTTCCCCACATTGTCCTACGGCAAAATAAGGCAACACCTATAACAAGTTAAGGGTAGTGACCTCCATGTTGGGACTAGACTTTCTTGTTGTTCAATGTGGATATCCGGTGATTAGGAGTAATATTAATATCCCATGATGCTTGGCATGCATATCTTTATAGAATTTGATAAAAATTTTGAGAAATCTCTCATAGTTGGTCTCTTTTTTGTTGAGTGGAGCAGAATAGTGTTTAGGAATGATCAAGCCAATAGGCTCTGGTTTCATCAAATGATAGGCAGCCAGGTAGGTTGCTAAACTAATTATCTGTAAGACGATGCTCAATTATCTGATATTATTAGATGGTATTATGACAGATGCTTTCTAACTGAATTTCTTACTATCTGAATTACATTTAATCATTGTAATATAGGGAAATGTGTTACTCAGAAATGTGTTAATCTATGTATGCCAAATGAACTCGATGGGAGGGAGTTTATAGACTATATATTATGCAAAGATAACAAATTACAGCACAATGGGAAGCTGAGTAATGAGAAACGTCACAACTGTTGGTCTTCCAGTACCACACCTTTACAAACATCCTGTTATGTCACGCAAAGTTTGTTAATTCTGTTGAGCATTTTCATGCCAAGTTAAAATCACTCATGTCTTGTCGTTCACTTCCTCCACTGTGATTGCCTCCCCGGTCCCTGATTCATCTCACCTGTGTTCCCCTCCTCATGTATAAATAGCCCTTGTTCTATTTCATTCCTACTGACCTACTGCTTTAGCACTGGATGTTCCATCTCGCGCATGCGCAGGTCGAGTAATTATACCAAAAAAGTCACCTGTGACACCTGGGTGACCCGAGAAAGTCTATATATTCCGGAGTCACCCAAGTCTGTTCCTTCTATCTTCTCGCGGTAGCGTACTAGCAGGACACGCAAACATTGTTTGTTGTAAGAGATACCATATTTGCTTGTCGCAAGTCGCCTTGTAACCCAAGGGTTGGTGCCTTGATTTGACTTCGTCCACCAAGGGCTGCGACTTGCAATTTGTTTGATTTCGGCAGGGGTGAGTAAAGTGTGTAGGCTACGCGCAGTCGACTATCCGTCGGCTAGCGCGGCAGCTGATTTCACCTTTCTACCCTTTGCTTTAATTTGCTTAGAGCATTAATTGGCGGCTAGTTTTCAGTCGCTGTGTTATTCTTTCGGTCTCGCACCGTTTCTCCTGTGCGTTCGCCTAAGCCCGGTTGCTCATTTGTATGCGCCAGTGCGCGGCTTGGGGTCCAAGCCGCCGTCACTGTATTTATTTAGCCAGTTGCGCTCTTTGATTTGATCGCCAGTGAGTGGCTTGTGTTTCCAAAAGCCGTCACTGTATTTTCCTGGCGCGCCGTCACTGTTTTGTCGGGCTCATTGTTGCTCGGGTGCTCTCGCCTGTAGCTTGATTGCCTAGCCTGCGCTGATTGCTCTCCGGTGGGCTGCTTGGATTACCAAGGCTCGCCGTCACTGTGTTGTTGCCGGGGTGTTGCGTCGTTGCTCGGGTGCTCTCGCCTGTAGCTTGATGGCTTAGCCTGTGTTAATTTGCTCTCCAGTGGGCTGCTTGGGTTTCCAAGGATCGCCTTCACTGTTATTGTCGGGGTGTCGCGTCGTTGCTCGGGTGCTCTCGCCTAAAGCTCGATTGCTTAGCCTGTGTTCATTTGCTCTCCAGTGGGCTGCTTGGGTTTCTAAGGCTCGCAGTCACTGTTATTGTCGGAGTGTCGCGTTGCTCGGGTGCTCTCGCCTGTAGCTTGCCGTCACTGTTATTGTCGTGCTGTCGCATCGTTGCTCGGGTGCTCTCGCCTAAAGCTCGATTGCCTACCCTGTGTTAATTTGTTCTCCAGTGGGCTGCTTGGGTTTCCAAGGCTCGCAGTCACTGTTATTGTCGGGGTGTCGCGTCGCTCGGGTGCTCTCGCCTGTAGCTTGCCGTCACTGTTATTGTCGGGGTGTCGCGTCGTTGCTCGGGTGCTCTCGCCTAAAGCTCGATTGCCTAGCCTACTGATTAATTTGCTTGCAATTAATTTGCCGACATGCTAAGCACCCATAATTGTGTAGCCTGCATGGCCTCCCTGCAGGCGGAGGATGGCCATGACCAGTGCCCTGCATGTCTCGGGGTTGAACACCTGAGGGAAGCAGTGTCAGATAACCCGTGCATGAACTGTAGTTTCATGCCTAATGCACTGAGGCTAGCTAGGTTGGCTGAGGTGGAGGGCAGACCTGGGTTGCCCCCTTCGGGTCTTGGTCCTAGTGGCACCGTGCCTCGGCAGCTGGGGGACCCCCCGGAAGTCCCGTAAGGTCAAAAACTTGGCGACCCAGGTGGATACGCTTTCGGATGAGGTTGCTCAGATTAAAGCCCTCCTACAGAACCTCCAACCAGCTCAGGGTGTACCAGCCGCGGCCCCTGCGGCTGCGCAACCCACTTATACAGAGGATGACATGCTGTCTACAGCTGCGTCCTGTAGCCTCTTTGCAGAGGAGGTAGAGCAAGCGTCCCTTGCCTCTCAGGCGTTCTCTCAAGGGTCTCTGGGCGGCTCGGCTAGAGGGTCAGTGTCCGGCCGCGACACTGTTAGACCAGCCGTGCGAATGGCCCTGGCAAGACTGGGGTTGGATGAAGCTCCTGTTTCATCTGCACCTGTGAACGCCTTTTTTCCACAGGCCACTCAACCTTCCGTTTTCTCTTTGCCCCCCTCTGAGCCGTACATCGCAGAGCTTCATAGATGCTGGCCAGATTCAAGGGCTCTCTCCCAGCACACTAGTGATAGCAGAGGTCTGGCAACTATGGCCAATGCTGATTCTTATGGCTTGAACCAGTTAGCTCCGATTGAGCCTGCTATAGCGTCCCTGGTTGTCTCCCCAGACGAGGCTCTGAGAACCGATGCGCGCTGCCCTCGGCCCCAGTGCCGGATTACAGATGACCTCCTTACCAGGAGTTACAACATTGTTGCCCGTGTGGGACGTCTTGGGAATTCGCTTTCTCACATCGTTCTGGCGCTATCTCAGATTATACGGGGGTCAGGTGTTGATCCTTCAGCACAGACCCTCAGTGATGCTTCACTGCAAACTTTTGCGTACATGACTAGGGAGCTAGGCAGGTTAATGTCAACTGTTACGTTGGCGCGCCGCCAGGTTTGGCTGGCGCAGTCACCCCTGTCGGAGGTGTGTCGACGGACCCTCCGCTCTCTTCCAGTGGTCCCAGGCCAGACGTTTGGGCCAGCTGCTCTTCAGGCCCTGGAGCGAAGTGTACAGGTTGGCCAGGCTAGCCAGCAGTTTGCTAGCTTACGGCGTGCACCTCTGCTTCATTCTAGGCCGGGGGCCTCTGCGGTACCCCATGCCAATAGCTCTCAACCACGTTCAGGTGGACAATCGAGGGGCCAGCACTTCTCAGCACGGGCTGACCAGCGCCGTAGCTCTGCGCCACGGGTGGCATTTCAGGCGCCAAGAGGTTTTGCGCCCAGCCGCCGCCCCCCCAGGGCCGCTAGGGGCAGGGGGGATAGGTACTGAAGTCCAAGGGCCGGTCGTCGGACGCTTTTCTCAGCAAGACCTGAGCTACTGGCAAGTGCAGACCACAGACCCTTGGATAGTGTCCACGCTATCCAACGGGTACACACTCCACTACTTTCAGCGGGATCAAGGTTACCGTGGTCACCAATCCCGACAGATCCCTGGTCCTGAGACAGGAAGTAGCCACCCTCCTTGGGAAGGGTGCTATCGAAATAGTAGAACCACAAGAACAGCTCGATGGGTTCTACTCAACCTACTTTCTGGTACCGAAGAAGGATGGCGGGTTTCGCCCCATTCTGGACTTGAGAGGGCTGAATCAGTTCCTCAAGGTTCTTCCCTTCCACATGCTGCGTGTTGCGGACGTCCTCCAGGCTATCGCTCAGGGGGACTGGTTCGTATCAATAGACCTGAAAGACGCTTACTTTCACGTCCCTATTACCCAACGTCACAGGCGGTTCCTCCGCTTTGCTTTTCTGGGCAAGGTGTACCAGTTCACGGTTCTTCTGTTCGGGCTGTCTCTGGCCCCGCGTATATTTACACGGTGTGTAGCAGCAGCCCTGTCACCATTACAGGTCACAGGTATGGCGATACTGCCATACCTGGACGACTGGTTGGTCATTTCCCCAACTCGGGAGCAGGCGGTCAGGGACACAGCCATGCTCCTCAGCCATGTGGACCGGCTTGGCCTCATGGTCAACTTTACCAAGAGCAACCTTACACCATGGCGGGTTGTGAGCTATCTGGGGCTGGTGCTCGACTCGGTGGCCATGCGAGCCTGCCTCTCTCCAAAGCGCGCAGCTACCATTCTGCAGCTGCTACTGCGCTTCATGCGGGGGAAGTTCCTGGAATACAGCCTCTTCCTTCGACTGATAGGTATGCTGACCTCAGCATCAATGGTGGTCCCACTAGGCCTTCTGGAATTGCGTTCCCTTCAGATCTGGGTGAATGGTCTCCACTTGGACCCCAAGTGGCAGAGACACAAGATGGTCAGGGTGTCTGGGCGGTGCCTTCGGGCCCTCAGACCCTGGAGAGAGAGGGCATACCTGATTGCGGGGTCGCCCTTAGGGAGGATAGCTTCCCGGCGGGAGGTTGTGGAGACGGACGCCTCCCTTTCCGGCTGGGGTGCAGTATGGCAGTGCAGGACTGTCGGAGGCCAGTGGGATGCCCAGCAGAAACTGGAGCATATAAATGTGCTGGAACTCCTTGCGGTGTTCTTAGCTCTCAGGCACTCAGGGGGGCACCAGATGGAGGCAGAGCCTGCGGGTCACGCAAAGGCTCCTTCCGTGGGCGTTCCCCCATTTTCTAAGCCTGAGGGCTGTCAAAGGTTCCAGGTGTCCGGAACACAGCGGCAGACCTTCTCTCTCGCCAAGGGCCACCCCCCGGAGAGTGGAGACTCCATCCGGAGGTGGTGGGGATGATTTGGGACAGGTATGGCAGGGCAGTGGCGGATCTCTTTGCTTCCGAAGAGACCAAGATCAAGACGGCATTTCTCCTTGCCATTGCAACTGCAAAACGGGTCGTGAACTCCATGCCTTGTCAGTGAGCCAGGCGTGTTTGCGCTGGCACGCAGATGGGTCAGGAGTGGTGCTCTGGCCGAACCCATCCTTCCTACCCAAACGATTGTCTCCCCATCATGTAAACCAATCAATCGAGTTGGCTGCTTTCAATCCCCCAGGCTCTCCAGGGGGTGCAGAAAGAGTGTCAGACCTGTTGTGCCCGGTGCGGGCGCTTAGAGCATATGTTGAAGCGACAACCAGCTTGCGTAAGACAGATAACCTCTTTGTCTGTTACGGGGGCTGCAGGAAGGGGGCTGCCCTGTCGAAACAGAGACTCTCCCACTGGGTTGTGGATGTGGTCTTGAATGCCTATAGGGCACAGGGGCTCCCTATGCCCTTGGCCGTTAAGTGCCACTCTACCAGGAGTATGGCTACATCATGGGCTGCCTTGAAGGGGGTTCCACTTCAGGACATATGCTCCGCGGCTACATGGTCCTCATCATGTACGTTTGCCCGATACTACAGGGTTAATGTCGCTGCTCCTCATCCTGTGGCGACGGCTGTCTTGTCGACGGCTTCAAGCCCTTGATTGGGGAGCACTCTTCGTGACCTTTTTGGTATTGGTCATCCAGTGCTAAAGCACCGCCTCTGGCGGTCAGTAGGAATAAATAGAACCATAGTTACGTATGTAACTATGGTTCTATGAATTCCGGATGACCGCCAGAGTTCTCTGTCACTCAGACTTCTCAGATTCCGCGAGAAGATCCAGTTGGAACAGATCCTCGGGTGACTCCGGAATATATAGACTTTCTCGGGTCACCCAGGTGTCACAGCTGACTTTTTTGGTATAATTACTCGACCTGCGCATGCGCGAGATGGAACATCCAATGCTAAAGCACCGCCTCTGGCGGTCATCCGGAATTCATAGAACCGTAGTTACATACGTAACTATCGTTTTCCTTTATCTAAATAGCGTTTTTGGTTTAAACATGCTACCGTTGTCAAGTTAAAATTGTACCGGAGGCGAAAATTGTACCGGCCTACGTCATCAGTTGTTGACAACTTGACAACTGATTTGATTGGGTTGTCCGTTGCTGGGCAGGTTTCGAAAAACATTCGGCTCATGTTTCCAAAGACGAAATAACATAATACAGATAACGGATCGCTAGATAACACTTGTTTTTACTTTATATTTGTATTGTATTGAATTGTTTAATCGAATTTAGCTAGTAAACTGAGTGTTTAAAGCAGGTTTCAATAACCTGTCTTGTCACGCTCAATGAAGGAGTGTGTCATGCCAAATTTGTACCGGCTGCCAAATTTGTACCGGGCGTGTCATCCATACGTAATCCATTCCAAACCTGCCTGGCAACAGATGATCGCGTCGTCCGTTGCCAGGCTGGACAGGAGTCCCTGTCCCTGAGTCAAGTTGCGACACATTCCCATTGAAACAGGTTAACGATTATGCTACTCAACAGGTATGCATCCGATGAAGAAATCACAATGTTTGTGCAATACTTTATCAAATATGTGTGGGTTTACTTGATGCCATTGACATAGGAAGTGTGTAGGCCGTCATAAAATGAAAGTGCTTTTTTAGGTCAGAGGAAGACTTGCACTTATATCTTGTACTCAGAAGAAGAGAAAAAGGGCACGAGTGACTGTAAAGTAGGTCAACCGTGACAAATATGACATACTTTCTTAACCTATGAGAATTTGTCGTTTTTTGAATAACCACAGCCTTTGTTAACGTGCCATTGTTACGTGCCATTGTTATAGTACTTATACATTATCTATTACCCAAGGCATCCTTTAAAACAGGCCTTATGTTGCTGTATCATTTAAAACTATAAAATGTGTTGAACTTTTCTATTCACTGTCAAGCACCTTCAGATTGTCTCTGAAAATGAAACGTGCATACCAATCAAATATAGTTAGATCAAGAAAATTGATAGTTCAACAAAATAAAATACTAATTAAAGATACAAACATAAAATCGCACTACCTATCTTTCTATCTATAATGTATTAATAAGCAATCTGGTACTGCTGATCAGAAGTGACAAGCATTGAGGGAAGTGGGCTTAAGATCAGGGGTTCCATCTGACCCAAATACATTCAGCATCATCATTGCAATTGCATTTGTTCCTGAAACCAGGGTTCTTTCCGATCATCTTGGGGCCACAGGTCACATCCTACATGTTCAGAAGTGTCACGCAAAAGGTCCATTTTAAATGGAAAATAAATCACTGAACAATTTATGACCAAAACAAGTCTGACGGATTTATTAATTTGTTTCCTACAGGGTGTCGCCCTGGTGAATTGGCGTCCTAGATGATGTCACTTTTACAGAGGCCTTGCCTAAAATCGATAGTGATTTTTGTTTCTGGCAGACATAAAAATTCTGGGGTGCCTCGGTGGCTCACTTGGTCGAGTGCATATAGGCCCAGTCCTGAACTCAGCGACCCGGGTTCGACTCCTACCCGTGGTCATCTGCTGCACGTCCCTCATACCTTCCTCTCTATCTCACTCTACAAGAAAGCATAAAAATGCAAAAATAAATCTTAAAAAAACAACACAGTATCGTTTTCTTAAACTTTGTGTTTGAATTCCATATACTAGATACTATTAATGCTATAGATAACAAGGCTAGGGTGCCAACCATGATGACTACTGGTCTTGTTGAAAGCAGTGAGTTTTGCATCAAACTTCATTAATAGTACAGGTATTTTCCCACTAATTGACGCTAGACCTCCCAGGTGCATTGGACAGTAATTCATTTGCCAACAGAAAAGTGTTGCGAAAAGTCGTGTGTTTGGGGTGTTTTTTTTTCTTCTCTTTATAGGTCCCAATAGGTTTATCCTTAAGCTGGATAAACAGTGATTTAAGGAGTAATCAAATGTTTTATTGAGGTTCCCAACAGGTGCATGGTTATCTTAAAAGCAAGTTGATCCAGGATGCCATAAACGCACAACATTAAGATTTCATTGTAAATAGTTGTTTTTGTTGTCTATGTCTTGACCTAATAAAATATTATATTTGAATTGGAGATATCGTTATTTTTGTGCATTATTTGTATTAATGCATTCACTTTCTCACTGTTTCTCCCTACCATACCTACCAACAACGCCATATCACAAAAAAACCCGCAACAGTAATTGGAGCCCTTTCTGCCAGCCAAGACAGGTGGTCATTTTATTTTCTTACGCTAGGTGGCACTGGTGTTCAATAGCATCGGAAGGATTCACTCTTTGAATGGGCAAGTCAGTATCCAACCGGAAGAGCATGAGTTTTTGTGTTTTGGGGATATGTCACTGAAGCTGTAAATTATGCTATTATTAATCTTTTGTAGGGTGAGGTAAAATAAACAATATTGCTTAAATATTATCGCAGCAAAAAGTGTTTACATTAAGGTATATAAGCTCCTGTCGTGCTACATAAGCTAGAATAAGCTAGTCGTTATTGGAATGGTATCACTAGCATCAAAACGCCCGATGGTGCAGCCCACTGTAGGACATGACAGGTAAGATGTAAGGGTGTACTCCAGTTATGAATCCGTCTGCTATCGCGTTCTAGGTTTTGCACATACGCAAAAATATGTTCCTTCTGTTCAGTAACAGTATTTACATTCACTTGTGTGGCTTCAATAACTGGATAATCATGTTCACCCATTATTATTTTTAATTATGTCTACCCTTAGCTTTAGGGACGATGCAATACACAATATAAGAAAGGCTACTTTACATAAAAGCGGACTTTTGCTAAGGGCATAACCTCTAATCAGCCCTTTACATTAACATGAAACCATTGTTTTCATTGTATAATACGTGACTGCTGTTCTCTACTATTCAAGGTAAAAACTACCGGGATGATGACATTGCCAACGACGTAAATGGGGCCACGGCCGACTGATCTAGACTGTTCAAGTCAAGGATCACCTGTGGTCAGGGACAAGATAAGTAATGGATATTGAAAAGTGTGGGGAAGATGGAAGGGCCACTCTGTTCGACGACTCGGACTTTCCATCGGACGATCGCTCGCTGTTCTCTGATTGCTCCTCTCCCCTCGCGCGATTACAGGACGAGGTCACCTGGCGGCGCCCACAGGTAAATCCATAAAAGTTTTATTTACGGAACTATAAATGTTTCATTCGATTAGACTAAGTCTTGGCACGTGCATCGCAACTTCCCCAAAACACAAACGAAGAAAAAACCCAGGGAAAGACCCTTCCTGAATGGCTCAATTAGTTACAACAAATCTAATGCTGTTCATCATAGAGCAGGGTTTTTTTTATACGATAAAAAACAGTCAGAACTATACAGAACTTAGTAGGATCAGTTTAAAGTTCGCGCGGCTTTATTTTCTTGTAGCCTATCACCTACTATCCTTTTCATTAGATACTATTTATTTTATTTATTAGAAGCACATTGTATTGCCACTGTATGGAAGGCTACACTAACTTGCCCCTTATCTAGAGCCTGTTTACCAGTACACAACGTTTAAAACTGAGCAAAGTCGATGCCAACAGACGGTTACAACGTCAATCAATAGTGAAGTATGTGATATGATATGATGATTGTTGTGACGTCAACTCTGACGCTCGGGTTGCTCTACTTGCGCACGAAGTTCTGAGGGAAATCTGCGACTTTACAAAGTGTTCAAGGTGATTTCCTCCGTTCTAAAGGTCCCAACCCCCGAAATTCCCGCAAACTCCGACTGTTTTGAAGGCACCAATAGTACCTTTTCAAGAGTAAACGTCATTGGACGTCACACAATACCTCACAAAGAGCAAATACAATACAACGGACATTGCAAAACACATCAAGCTAAAAAAAACAAACTAATGAATAGCCGAAGTCTAAACAGGTTGAGCTGCATTTTGAAAATGTTGTACGGACTTCGGTGGGAGTTTAAGTCCGTCTGTGCAAGGCACCTCAAAAAGCAGGTGCGCCTGCAGCCATAGGGGGCGCCAATACAATATGCCAATTCACCACACAATGTTATGATACATCATAGAAAGCCGGCGCAGATGATTATTATTTTTTTATATCTGATCGTGGCACTCCCACGTGTCATGAAAGAATGGCGCTCCGGGCGACTGCCCGGTTCGCCCGTGCCTAAAACCGTCACTGAGTCAAAGCCAAAGTTCCTTTCCCCCCAATTCCTCCTCAACCATGGCTGAGATAACCCCAAGTATGAGTCTCGTTATGGAAATAAAAACAATAGAAACATTCACTAAATTAAATAAACGAATGAGACTTTCTCAGTCTGGATTATTTGTTCCCCAATATACTTTCCCTTGTTTTCTTAAAGACTTATTTTTGCATTTTTTTTATGCTTTATTATAGAGAGAGATAGAGAGGGAGGTATGGGAGACAGAGGGGAGGACATGCAGCAAATGACCACGGGCAGGATCCAAATCCGGGTCGCTGCGGTCAGGACTGTGCCTACATGGTACGCGCTTTAACCCGATGCACCACCTCCCTTATTTTCTTCATGGTATTTTTATTTTATACTTGTGTCACCCACCCAGGAACTGTGTGATTGTCCCGTTCTCTTCCCTGCCAACATCAATGAGGGCCACGCTAAACAGGGCTTGCTGGGAGACTGCTGGTTTCTCTGTGCTTGCACTTTTTTGCTGAAGAACAAACATCTGATGAACAAGGTAGAGTCATATATGCGCCTGTGTGGTTACGCTCGTCTTGATTTGCAAGGCAAGACAAGGCAAGTTTGTTTATATAGCACTGTTCAAACACTAGGAAATTAAAAGTTTGTTACAAAGATAGAAATAACATGTCAGAACAATATGAGGGCAATCATTTACGGTAAATGTAATTAAAAAATATAAAAATGTTTGTCTTAAGTAATGTTTATTTATTGGCAAGCAATTAACATTTAAATGGGTTGTTTCATAAAATGAAACTTGTCACATTGAATTGTTTTAATGGTTACTCCAATGGGATGCGTGCAGTGTGCAAACGATAGCAGCCATGCAAGCATAAAAATATGTCATTTCAGAAGTTGCCGAAATGATAAAATAATAGTGCAATGTCATTAAAGAAATTCATGTTCTAACTTTCAGCCTTGCACACCTGTCTGATTGGTAGAATTGGTCGCAGCCCACTTCACAAAGCAGACGGGCACTTAAAATCTTCTGGATTTTTTAAGTATTTCTCCCTTGCTTTCCCTCGATGACACCTAGGTTTGTCCTCCAGACCAGCCCTTGTGGGGGGACTGCATGTACCAGGGGTCCTTCCAGTTTCATATCTGGCAGAAGGGCCATTGGACTATGGTTACCATCGATGACCGCTTGCCCTGCATTGGTTCCACTCTGTGCTTCTCTCGGTGCCACTCCCCCACGGCATTCTGGGTAGCACTACTGGAGAAGGCCTATGCTAAGTGAGTAGCTTGTGAAGGGTTTTATATTTCATGATTTAAAAATTCAAAGCTCTTTTTTCTTTATCTCACGCTGAAGCTTGATGATTCAAGGTGGCTTCGCTTACAATTTCGTGATCAAATATAAAGTTTTGTCCTCCTCGTATTTTATTCGGGATTTCATGTCGACATAGAGTACATTGTCGGTCCACTCATGTATGTCTCTGTGGTCCACCAGGCTCCATGGCTCCTACGAGAGTCTGTGGGCAGGACAGGTGTCCGAGGCCCTGGTGGACCTGAGCGGCGGCCTGGCAGAGCGCTGGAGCCTGGAGAAGGGAGGGGCAGATGAGGCGGAGGGGTCTGGGCAAGACAGCGACCGTCTCCAGAGGAGGAGGCTGGACCTCCGCCTGCTGCGCCCGGTCAGGGACCTCTGCGCTCTCAGCTGCTCCACCCACAGCAGCCCTGGAGGTCAGGCCCTGTGTGTGTGTGTGTGTGTGTGTGTGTGTGTGTGTGTGTGTGTGTGTGTGTGTGTGTGTGTGTGTGTGTGTGTGTGTGTGTGTGTGTGTGTGTGTGTGTGTGTGTGTGTGTGTGTGTGTGTGTGTGGCTATCTCATGGAATTTTAAAGAAGGATGGTCCAAATTGAACACCTTCAACCAGCTAATGATGGTGATTAGGCCTACTCATTATAGCTCATTACATGTGTGGCCTCTGGCCAATAGATGTTTCCATTCTTGCAGGCAGGTAAAAATACAATATTCTAAAAGGTTTGGTAATTTTGGACCCTAAATTTCAGACAGACAGGAGGTTGCTTGGAAGTTGGCTAAATACCATCCCCAGTCTCCCCTGTATCGTCAACATATCTCTTTCCGGTGTCTGATTAGGGTGTTTTTTTATACACATGACACGACAGCAGTGTGTCAAAGCGTTCTAAAGCTTTTGAGTTTTAAATTGAGGATAATATTTTAATGGTGAAATCCAATATATTTCTTCAAATAAATCAAGAGTACCGGTAGTTTGAGCCTTTTTTTGAGTACACCCCGAGACTGAAGTGATCTGGATGGTTGTCATGGCTACAGGTGGTGTTGATCTGGAGCAGTACCACGCTATGAGTGTGACTGAGTGGCTGGACGTGGAGACGGTGTCAGGGCCGCGCCTGACACTGCTCAGGATCAGAAACCCCTGGGGACGACGCGGGACCTGGCTGAAAGGGTGTGTGACCACCTGCATGGGAAAGCACTTTGTATCACATCCAAACTGTTAACAGTTGATGTCTCGCATCCAGTTTTATTTCTTTTTCATTTTTATTACTATCCCATTCTATTGTGATGCACACAATTCCTAATTTGGCTGATTAAAGTAGGTCTTGTTAATCATTCGGTCCAGGTAAATGGCACTGAATAAATGCGGTTCCTCTCAAAACCCCTCGTCTGTGTGTGTGTGTCTCTTTCTCTTTCTTTCTTTCTTTCTTAAACCGTATATATAACACGTATATCCCTCCTCGGGTGTTCCCAGCGAGGCCTGCTGGAGCTCTGTGGACCCCGCCCTCCGGGTGGAGCTCCAGGGCCGGCTGGAGGCAGGGGAGTTCTGGGTGGATGAGGCAGAGTTCCTCTCCCAGTTTGACGACGTGACCGTGGGCTACCCCATCACTGAGGACGGACACCTGAAGAGCATCTTCACCGGTACACCGTCCGCTCATCAGATCAACCATGAAGCGCGGCTATTGGAAGAGTTCTATGAATGCGAGTGTTGTGGAGCCATTTGGAGCCAATAATGTCAGATGGAATTAATGGTCCAACCTTCTGGGCTTTTCTCGGACACAGAGTTGATGCTTTGAGCACGATTTTTCACATCATGCGCATGATAACCGTGATATGGTTTTATGTGCAGAAATATTAATAATAATGCTGGAGCATTATTATTTTTAAATGTATATGATATTATAATTATCTATAGATCAATATGAAAAAACATAGCTGCAGGGTCCTCTTTTTAGAATCATGAATATGGTTATTCCAGCCTTTGATATAAGCTTAATTCACATAGATTTAGTGAGTGCATTTATAAATATTTATACAAAACTTCAAATTGCTATTTCTGGGGTTTCAATACAGGCTCTTTGCTATGAGTATCATTCACATATGAACTGTGATTGGATCATACCAATGTTTGGTGCGTCACTATCTAATAAGCTCTATTTCGAGTGCCCCTCGGGGATGCATTGAGCAGCACTGGTGTCTGACCTCCTTTCGTCCGCAGGCAGCGTCCTGAGCTACAGCCGTCAGCTGCCGGGCAGGTGGACCAGGGGGCTCACTGCGGGGGGCTGCCGGAACTGCACCAGCTACGGCACTAACCCCAAGTTCTGGCTCAAAGTCAGCGAGAGGGGCGAGGTGCTTGTCTCCCTGCACCAGCAAGGGGAATGTAGGGGCAACAAAGAGCGATACGCACACAATCCACTAGAGGGCGGCCCAAACACTCAACCCCTGCACTACCAGGCCATAGCCCTGCACATGTGGAAGGTAGGCAAAAAAATAAAAGAGCATGTGCTATAGTTTGTTTACCATCTCCCCAGTGTTGCAAATCAAGTCTCCCTTTGGGCCACGATTGGGTAGTGACTAGGGTGTCTGACTCCAAGCCCAAAGGTACCGGGTTCGATACCCCACATCACGACCTGTAGGTGTCCTTGAGCAAGATGCCCCACCCATACCTCCATCTGAAGGTCCTAAATCTGAACTCACTGTAGTTTGACACGGAAAGAGCCCTCTGCCAAATGATTCAACTGTAGTAAAATAGTGTCTTCTGTGTCTGCGTTGGTCTGCCACCAGGTAGAGAAGAAGCGCTTCAACCTGGCGCGGGTGTTGAACAAGGCCCCCTCTGCGTCCACACACTGCCACGCCTACGAGAGGGAGGTGGTGCTCCACGGCCACCTGCAGCCGGGCCACTACCTTCTGATCCCCAGCACCTTCCTGGCAGGAGCCCAGAGCAGCTTCCTCATCAGGGCCTTCTCCTCCGGCCCGGTCTCGCTCAGGTTAAAACCCTAGTCCGCTAACAGCTAGCTTGGTAAAGGTCAACGGTCAGTGGATTGCCTTAAGATGGTGCTCTTGCCAGCCACTTCAACTACTATGCAGTGTTTTGTATCAGGGATACCTCTAAGGCATCTGTTCGCACGCATCATAATTTATCAAAGCAATCTCCGAAATATTCACCCTGTATGACAGCCATGCAAGGTGAGGGTTGTGTGTCTTGCGCAACAGCAACTTGACACTAGAATTGAACCAGGAACCCTTTATTTCAGCATACCAGGTCGTAGCCCAGATTGTTTTGATATTCATGCTTACTTTATATTCCGTACACCACATCATGTTTTCACTCCTCATTCAGCAGTATTACTTTCCGTCGGTTTTTCTACTTTGGGGTTTCCTTTGTAATTTTTTGATGCTTCCATTCCGTGCACTCTGGCCTTTGGCCAAAGTTTTGCTACAGTTGAACTAGGTGGTCTAATTACGCTTGTATCCAAAGTTTCTTACAATAGCGCCACCAAGAGTGCATCCGTTCGCACCCTAACCGTGGACGTGTTGATGCAATGCTCTACCGACCGAGCCACACTGTTATGAACCTGATACCAATGAACGTCTGTGTCCTCCCCACAGCGCCATGAGAAGCCCTGCTGGCCCTCCGCTGCCCCTGCTGGCGGACAGCGAGTGGGACCACTGCGACTTCCAGGGCGGCTGGGTGGCAGGGGTCAGTGCCGGGGGCAGCCGGAACTCCCCCTCTCACCGGAAGAACCCCCGCTTCCTGTTGTCCCTCGGCGGCCACGCTGACGCGCCGCCGTCGCCGGGCGTCGACGTCCGGGTCAGCCTGCGGCAGAACCGCCCGGACGCCGACCTGTACGCCATCGGCTTCCACGTCTACAAGGTCTGCAGACGCCTGGCAGGCTCTTCTTCCCTTCTTTAGTCATTGTATGCTTTACAGCGTTTACGTTGACATGTGATCTGTATGTCGTCAGTTAATGACCACTGTTCACTTTGAGATATATTATTGTGTGTGTGTGTGCTTGTGCGTGCGTGTGCGTGCGTGTTTCCGTCTGGCCTATCCAGGTCCCAGAAGGGGCGTCTGTGATGGCCTTACCCCTGGATGAGGAGCCTGTAGCTAGTTGCGTGCCCCACTGCTACACCCAGGATGTTAGTCTGGCCTGCTGCCTGCCCGCTGGGTCCTATGCCATAATTCCCTCCACATACCAGCCCGAACTCCCAGGCAGCTTCACTGTGTCTGTGGCACGCAGGATATACAGGTAGATCTAAGCAAAAACCGACAAAAGGTGTTTATTCTCACAACACAACAAGGCATTTATACCGACTGGTTGTGTTGTGTTTTTCCAGGAAGGTGATGAAAAGCCAGGAACTGCTGGGAAACACCATTCAAGAGGTAGGTTCAATTAGATCCCACAGAAATGTCAAGTTGTGGAATGGAGTTTAAGCTAACAGTGTTAAGTTTATTTGCTTTGTTGTGTAGTCTGGGTCAATGGCACTGAATAACTGCAGTTTCTCTAAAACCACCTCTCTGTCACAGTCTGTGTTTTTTTTTGTCTTTCGCTCTGCATCTCTCTGTCTGTCTGTCTGTCTGTCTGTCTGTCTGTCTGTCTGTCTGTCTCACTAAAATGCATCCTAATGATATACCAGTGATAAATAGTGATATGTGACCTGTGGTTACTAATGGTATCAATATTTAAAAGGAATTAGTATATATTCTCTTTGCACTTCAAAGAAAGCTCCTCTCCTCTACTAACCATAACCACGAGACCTAACGCCACAGCCATGAGCCATGACAGCCCTCTCCACCAAACTTCCCCTCTTTCTCCTTCCCCTTCTTTTCTTTTTTTTCATTTCAATATGAACTGAGAAACACTTCAGACTCTCGGTATTCGTATTGACAAGTAACCAGACTCCTGACTTAGACCGTGAGAACCACTTGTTTCCTAATATCAGACCTTATAGTTGCAGACTATGGGAACCTCTTGGTCTTATGATGTCTGTGTTTACAATGTGAAAATGAATTCCGATAAGAATCATGTACATCCAGTAACTCATTGAAGATGCTTGGTAAATTGCTGCCTTTGTCTTCCCATGCATGTTCATCAAGCTCTATTAAATCGATTGGTCTACTGTTAAGAAGTGTCCTATAAAACATACTCTCTCTCTGTCCCTCTCTCTGTGTTTTTTTTCTGTCTTTGTGTCCCTCTCTCTCTGTGTCTGTCTCTCTGTGTCCCTCTCTCTCTGTGTCCCTCTTTGTGTCTCTGTCTCTCTCTGTCCCTCTCTCTTTGTCTCTGTGTATCTCTCTCTGTGTTTGTCTGTCTATGTCCCTCTATCTTTGTTTCTGTCTCCGTCTGTCTCTGTCTGTCCCTCTCTCTCTGTGTCCCTCTCTCTCTGTGTCCCTCTCTCTCTCTGTCCCTCTCTCTCTCTCTGTCCCTCTCTCTCTTTGTCCCTCTCTCTCTCTGTCCCTCTCTCTCTCTGTCCCTCTCTCTCTTTGTCCCTCTCTCTCTGTCCCTCCCTCTCTCTCTTTGTCCCTCTCCCTCTTTGTCCCTCTCTCTCTGTCCCTCTCTCTGTGTTTCTCTCTCTATGTGTCCCTCTCTCTCAGTGTTTCTCTCTCTCTGTGTCCCCATGTCTCTCTGTCCCTCTGTCTCTCTGTTTCTCTGTCTCTCTCTGTCTCTCTCGCTGTGTGTCACTCTCATTCTGTCTCTCTCTGTCGGCAGGTGTCTCACATCTCTGTGATGCAGAGCTAGATGTGGGGGCCGTGTTCCTGCCCCTCTCACGTAGATTGACCTCGTTGGCCCCGGGGCCGACATGAAGCGACCGACAAACCCTGCCACATACACACCACAGAGAGGCTGTTTGTGTGTGTGTGTGTGTGTGTGTGTGTGTGTGTGTGTGTTTTGTTAGGACTCCTAGGCAGTACTCTTCATAGTGGAGAGGCTAGCTGATGAGCATCATTGCTGCTAATGAAGAATGACGGCGCTAGCGGGTGTAAACAAACGGCCCCCATTGAGGAGGACGCCTGCTGCTGTAGCTTGTTCGCTCGCTGCTGTGCCCGCCACAAAGACCCCCTTTCATGAGGGTCCACACTGGGGCACTGGCAGGGAGGCTGAAGGGGTGGTGGTTATTGTTGGTAAAGGGACAGATCTTAGTATCGGAGCCAATCACACCACACACCAAACCACGCAATGTCATACTCTTTGATGCAATACCACACTCTACCATGCAAAACCACGCCAGTGTTCACCTAGTGCAATGCGTCACTGGAATAACCCAACGCGTGATGATATACTGGTGGGAGGGGTCTGTCAGCTGTAAACATGCCCTTCCTGGAAGGCAAGGCTAGGTTAAAGTGACACTTTTCCTTTGGCACATATTTACCCAAAAGCAGCAGCCTAGGGTCCACTCAACTGGTTAACCGTCCTTGACCGATATTACCTCTTCATGATCCTTGATTAAAAACACTCATCTATCTCTCGCATCTGTCTCCCAGCAAGAGACCTCATGCAGCTCTATTCCCATGATGCACCCCTCCACCTCTACTTCCTGGTTCCGTTCCCAAAGCCAGGAGCTCTGATTTGACCTCAGATGAACCTGTGTTAAAAGTGGCTGTGGTGGACGGATGATGGGGGGAAGGGGGGGGGGGGGGCAGAAACTACTGATGCAGCGCATCAGGGGCGGCATGTTGTGACAGTCTGTTGGGTATCCTCTGAAATGTGAATAGAACAAGGCAGTTGGCCGGAGACGGCACTTGTTTTACTGTGTGTATGTGTGAGAGTGAGATAGTGAGCGCGAGAGAGGCTGACAGCAGCCAGCGTATGTCTGTTCTTACTTCTTGGCCGACTTTATGTAGTCCCTGGTAGAGCTTACTGGACAAAAACAAAATCAGTGCCATATTAATTACTGTTCTGTTGCGTGTATGTTGGGTGCTCCATGCCCGTTCTGATTTAATTGCCACTGCATTGAAATAAATTATAATTCTGATCAGTTATCTGTTTCTACGTTTATCTGTTTCTACGTATCTTACAAAAACGGATGTTCAAAACTTTGTGAAACTCCCTAGCTGTCATGATCAGCATGACAAAAGCGGACCCAAGCCGTTGCGTGCGCGTCCACACGTTTATTGTGCGCGCCGCCGTTCCTGCGGAATTCAGGAGGTTGTGGACGGACACCCAAAGGCTCCACTCCACAGAATAATGAACAATAAATTTGACGCGTAAGTAATCGAAGTTTTGTGTCCAATATTAGACTGAGAATGTGTGCACAGTCGCGAGAGCAAATGTGCCAGGCAGCGTACTTCCATGTTTATGTGTTGCGTTTATAAAGAGGTGTGTCGGTTTTAAAAGTCTTGCATGGGCAAGGCGCTTAACATACGAGTGCATGTTCAACCGTAAAATCAATACATTTCTCGTAAATGTAAATAATGAAGAGTGCAAAATAGCTAATGCATATGCATTCTACCAGCGGGGTTCTTTATCTTAAGATAGGCGAATACGTCCAGGCCCCGTGGGCCGCTTCTGCATCCTCGGCTTGTCGTTGTTGGGAAGGGGGAACAGATGGAAGCGTGGTCGGCTAAAAACAAGATCCCAGCCGCTATGAAACGCGAACAAGGGCAGCTCCGTAGGTGCCATATATCACCAGCCTGAGAGTATCGCAATCGCTGTTAAGGGTCTTGTTGTCTGTCTGACTGTCCCAACAGCCTGGGAGTATTTAAGTGCACTTAAGCGTTGCCGGGTAAAACTGGGTAAATAGTGAATTACATGGAAGGTGTACTAGGCTTTAACTTGCTGCCCTGCGTTATTAACAGCTCACCATTTGACATGTTTGTGTTTTTCTTATTATTGACGCAAGCAGTGCTAAAAGGTGTAATGAGAATTTTAATGTACTTATTGATTTGCCCCTGCTTTCGGTGTTTCATTTACTATCACAATCATTTGTCATTGTTATTCAACTGCAGTCTTAAAGATGACGATAGTGGAGACCACGACCAGGACCAAGGCTCACCGAAAAACTGTGAGAAGGAAAAAAATGAAGACGAAGACAAGGAACAGAACAATGCCAAGAAAAAAGTGAGTGAAAGAGTCCGACAGCAACACTGGCCCATAAGCAGTGTCCGGCTCTGGCCTTCCTATATCTTCAGTGTCCCCCTCTGTTGTCTTAGATGGTGGTACCAGGGCCCGGAGAGCATCCCCTTCAGTACAACTACACCTTCTGGTATTCAAGACGTACCCCAGGGAGACCTGCCAGCACCCAGAGCTACGAGCAGAACATCAAACAGATCGGCGGTTTTGCCTCGGTCTGTCTGCCCCTCAAGGCTTCTGGCTAGCATCTCATACATACACTATATGCAGTTTAAAAAAGATTGAGCTGAGAGGCATTTTCTCCCCGAGGTTGTTAAGAATAAACTATATGCCAGCTGTACATAGACAAAGTACAATATCATGACAACGTTGACTTAATTGTATTCATGATTTGCCCTATTTTGGGCTTCTCAATGTGTTCATTTACTATTTACTTGGTTTTGGTTGTTTGACTCCCATAAAATTGTTCTTAATAATTGAATATCAATCAAACATGAACATGTTATAAAAGTGCTATTAAAAGGTGCTATTTAAATATCTAAAAGTTGTTGCTATGGTCCACCCTCCTGTCTGAAGCCCTGCCTCCTGTGTTGATGCCCCAGGTGGAGCAGTTCTGGAGGTTCTACAGCCACATGATCCGCCCAGGAGACCTCACAGGACACAGTGACTTCCACCTGTTCAAGGAGGGCATCAAGCCCATGTGGGAGGTGGGTACTGACCTGTTCGTAGCGAGCTAACCACGCTATGCGAACAATGCTAATGCATTCACATGTAAATATATTGCTTATATAGCAGATGTTACTTTATTAATGGACGTCAGCCAGCTGCAGTCTAGCTTGTACTAGCTGAACTGCGTTGGTCCGTTGAGTGTGTTGAACGGTCACAGACTTCTGAGGGGTCAATTAACGTATCCCAGCGTCCACATCATATATATTGGGAAATAGTCCCAAGTCAACTGTGTGTGTGTGTGTGTGTGTGTGTGTGTGTGTGTGTGTGTGTGTGTGTGTGTGTGTGTGTGTGTGTGTGTGTGTGTGTGTGTGTGTGTGTGTGTGTGTGTGTGTGTGTGTGTGTGTGTGTAGGACGATGCCAACAAGATGGGAGGGAAGTGGATCATCCGGCTGAGGAAGGGGCTGGCATCGCGCTGCTGGGAGAACCTGATCCTGGCCATGCTGGGGGAGCAGTTCATGGTGGGGGAGGAGATCTGTGGGGCTGTTGTTTCCGTGCGCTTCCAGGTACACAACACACGCGCACACACTGAGACACACGCATGTATTGTGGTGGGTGGCGCAACGGATCTGTGCAATCTGCATTGGAATGGGTTTTGATTTATCTATAAAGGAAAAACCTCACCCTTCAATGACCACAAATATAAGTAGGTCTATGCGAAATAATATATGCAATTATCTACAAATATTAAAGAATTTTTTAAAGATGTAAAAGGTATTACACAAAATCCTCCTAAATGTTTATCGATAAAACGTATATCATCTATCTAATTAAGGCTTGGCTATCAAATCATGTTGCCAAATACAGTTTAGATGCAGCCAACGCAGCGTCAGGAGAGAATGTCCATAAGGTCACGGCTGCAGGCGTCTGTTCAGGTTGTGGAAGGGGGACAGAGTTGTGGTTGCGCTCAGGGTGTCACAGTCTGGTGTGTTCCCCCTCCAGGAGGACATCATCTCCATCTGGAACAAGACGGCCAGCGACCAGGCCACCTCGGGCCGCATCCGAGACACCCTGCGCAGGGTGCTCAACCTGCCCCCCAACACCATCATGGAGTACAAGACGCACACAGACAGCATCAAGTATGTATGTCTCCCCCTTTAATTACTACTACCTTGATCTAGATCGGCATTGATGTATTTGATGAGTCACTTTACTTTTTCTTTTTTCATATGATTTGTCTTTATGTTGGACACTATCTGGGGGCAGGGGAGGGTAGTGGCTAGGTTGAGTTCACTCCAACTTGAAAGGTTCTGGGTTTGATTCCCCTCGTGTCCACAGCTTCACCATGCTTGAGCAAGAGGCCCTTAGCCCTACCCGCTCCTTAATGGCATAACAAAATGAACTGCATGTCGCTTCACTATCTATGCAGAAGTGGAAACTATATACTAGTGACTAATATACTAATTGGTAAGCAGGGTTCAGAATGGGCTTTGGGGGGTGACTACGCATGACAGTAATTATGATAAATTGATATAGAAAACAATCTATTGTTCTTGGGTTATTGAAACCCAAACAAACAAAACTGGTAAACAATAAAAATCTTATTACAACAATTGAAGGACATGAGCCCCAAATTGCTTAACACTTGATTTATCTGTCTATTTATAAAAGCCATTATTCATTAATTTCTGATGGCTCCTAGTGGGCGCGTGGGCGTGTTTAAAAATCCTTTTTAAGCTTTTTCATAAGACCATTTTAAAAGCACAGATATAAAAATAACCCTTCACTATGGCAGAAATAAAAGCTGTCCAAGCGCTCCCCGGCCCCTCCTCCCTCCCTCTCGTCCTCCTCCTGCCCGTCCTTCACATCGTGTCTGTCCATCATAATGTCTCATTTATCCTTCCTTGCCGTGGCGCTGGTTTCCCCTGAAAGGAGAAGTGGTCTGAGACCCTGTCTGCGTCTCAGACCAAACATTGCGCTTTGAGTCTTGTCTAAAACCACTGATTGTATTCTGCTTACACACACTATTATATCAAATTAATCATTACATTAAACAAATGTTTTCTGTCCATAAACTAAACCGGGTATTTAGTTAAAACAGGTATTGGTTAAATCCACCAGACACACAGATTATTAAATTGAGTTGGACCATTTCTGACTGTATTTTGCCTAGTGTGAGCATGAAGTGTGAGCATTAATCTCCGATTGAAAGACAAACACATTGATGGCAGAAGACAATCATTCTTGATTATGGTTTCATTGCATGAGCAGTTGCATAATAATTATCATTATGTAGATTCTACATGTACATTTCTATTTAGCAATGACACTATAACATTATCCATCCAGTCTACCTTGTTATGTCCTTTGGTGAAAATAACTAAACTAGTGGCGTGATCCACACACAAACAGTAATCTGGGTTTTGCTCATCTGCGTCACAAGGGAGTACAGGCACAGTACTCAGAACTCAGGATGGTTAGTTTGCATTAACAGCAACGTTTTGTTTGCATCTGCTTTATTTGTTGGTAGGTTTTATATTTTGAAGATTTGATTGAGTTTGTCTGTGTCGCAATTATTTTGTGAGACGCATGGTCCAAAAAACTAATTCTAGTCGCTTTTTAAGAAAGGGTAAGTATGCTAGGTCATACTTTAGGTTTTGAGATATTTTGCACCGGTTTTCTTTTAGCAGGTCTACAATGTACATCCACTGGCAAAAGGCGTTAGGGTTTACACCCAAAATCCATTAATTCAGAGATGATGGTATTTATGTCTTTTCAATTAACCCCCTACGGTGGACAGATTGGTCTTTGGTGGACTGATATAATCATTTCGTTGACTGCCAAAGAATGGTGACTGTAGGAAAGCTGGGTTGGTAGCAGATCTGAGGTCAAGGTTGGGTGTTACTGCCTCCGTTTCTGCTTCCAGAGCCTGGGTAGACTTCCATGGTCTGGTGACTGCTAGCGGAGGTCGCTGAAGCCACTCCCCCCACCAACCCCACCCCCAGTGCCGACGGTAAGAAGCGTAGTACTCTTTGTTTCCAAACCGAACGGTGCTCTGTTTGATCCCCAATGTCTGAAGTCCACCTAGAGACATCCGCACGCCTCCCTGCCCCCCAATGTTTTCACGGTCCCTTTTAGCCCTGGATAAAGCTTCTGCAATATAACTATATAGTTATTTTTCAATCCGTTTAAGGATAATTGGACGTTGACAAACCGCCTCTTCTGGCCCCCTTCCAGAACAGAGCCGGTATGCTTTGTCTCAGGTGTTCACGCCTGGGGTACCGCTGCTGTGTGTAGCTTGGGTGGTTTTTTTAATAGCTAGGCGTTGACCGACATGAACATTACAACGACTTGATGTCGTATGGAAGGAACGCATTATTTAACTAATTGAATCAATGAATTGTGCAACGAAAACAAACGGACAATGGAATAAGAAAATCAAAACCTCAATGAGGTCGAGGCGTGGCGGTAGCCGTAATGAGTTTGTTTGTTTCCTCTGCTGTGTAGATGTGATTTGGATGCTGGCTTGGGGGAAGGAAAAGTCCAGGGATGGGCACCTCTGCTGCAACAAAGCAGAGTTTTAACATGGAGACGGAGTGACTAAAAGGACAAGTAGCCCAACCTGCTTTGTCTTGCCATGGATCATGAACTATTGGAACTGAACCAAAAAAAAAATGCATTTGAGAGAACATGGATCTGAGCTGTCCGTTCGAGAGAGAAATACTTTCTTAGTTTCAGCCGTGTGTGTGTGTGTGTGTGTGTGTGTGTGTGTGTGTGTGTGTGTGTGTGTGTGTGTGTGTGTGTGTGTGTGTGTGTGTGTGTGTGTGTGTGTGTGTGTGTGTGTGTGTGTGTCTTTTTATTTAAAGAAATGCGTAGTGCAACTGCCCTTGCTCACCACTAGAGGGAGCCTGTGGGACACGTTTGTTGAGCTGGCCAACAAAAGAAGAGTACTTGACTAGGGTTTCTATGTATACAACATAAGCTGATCAGTGATGTAAAACCGATACAGTTTTATTGTGTAAAACAATCACACGTGCCCTTTGTCAAAATTTAAGTAAATTACAGAGACAGTTTTATTAGCAATCTGAGACGAACCAGATCGCAGGTGTTATTTTATTATAGTACTTTATTTTAACTATGAAACATCTGGTTATTTGAACTAGAAATATTATTTGTCTACAAAAATATATTTGTAAAAACGAAAAAACAACTGACCACTGTAGAGATTCGCCCTTTTGGAATCAGAAACTAAGTTTCTTCTCCTTGTCCGTCTTAACCCCTGGACGATGACTCCTAAAGGATAAAAAAAAGATAAACGAGTCTGGCAGAGAGTCTGGAAGGTTCTGTGTCGTAGGCGTCTATGGAAGGGACTGTCAAAGCTGCCTATATCACTGTGCCTGACCTGGGGCCTGCGCCCGCTGACCAGGTTCTCATAACCTCCTACCTTCTGTGTGGCTAAAGGGTCCTTGGAGCCGGGGCCCCCGCTGTGCCGTCCTTTCACACGCACGGGATGGATGAACAGGGGCCCTGGCGGTGGACTGATCCCACCAGACCCCTCCCATGGTTGTCCTTTTGTACTGAGGATTTGAAACTAGGAGCAGGGGCTTGGGACTCCTCCACCCCCGTTACAGTTTTTCCACCAATCCATCTGAATCTTTAATTTGTTTTTACAGAATTTCAGAGTTTGTTTTGTGCGTTAAACTGTAATGCTGCCTAGGATTGGATACGTGGTGCTCGGATCAGGTGTGTGTCAAAAACAAAAGAGGAAACGTATTGTCTGATGTACACCTGATGGATTATAGCAATAAATGTCAAATATGCATCTGCTGCTATAACCTCTCGGCTATTGTGATTCTTTCTCCTAACGGGTTTTTTTTCAAGTAAGTGGTTGCAGTGAAGACTCTGTTCGGCTGACGTCTTGGCTCCTTCAGCACCAACAGTCAGATGTCGCTTTAGTGGTGAAGCAATAGATAGCCGAATCTCTGATCAACTCATCTCGAAGAACATGTAATTCTGAAAATGTGGGAGCACTCAGTCAATGTGCACTATCAACAAATCTGTATACAAGTAGTTATATTGCAGCACATTGAAGACAGTAATTGATTTCTAGTGATTTCATAATTTTGCAGAGCTTACCAATAAGAAGGTAGCGGCTAGCAGAAGCAACTTGGTAGACGAGTCCATATTCTGCAGCACTGTGGGGTGGAAATCAATCTAATGTGAGGGGCTTTTGGAAATGCAATGTCGACAAGTAAGAGCTCTGACATAAAAGCAGCCTGGGGGGGGGAATCAATGTTATGCTCGCTTCGGATTTGGAACTCACTCTCCAGCCCAAAGTACTCGTGGTCCATGTTAAACTCATTGTTGAAGCCCGGCCATCTCTTCCATATTGTGCCAATTCTCTCCCCCATCAATGAGACTGCCTAGGGTTTGATTTGAGGTAATGGTGCAACATGAATCGGTTAGGAAGATTGCTCTCATGGATGGATCAAATATTGCTGTAGAGTCAGTCAATTTAGACAATTAATTTTTCAGAAATGGATATAATCATACTAGGATGGATAGAAGCATCCACTAAATATACAATTGTAATTGATGAGATTAGTGGTAAAGGCCTTGCCTGGAACTGCTGGGTGGCAGCGCAGCGTGAGGGCCAACAGGGGCCTAGGATCCTGGTGGTAGGAGTTCCCTCTGAGTCGCACACCTCCAGCAGAGGAGTGAACATACTCCACCTGACACACAACCCAGCAAACCCATTAATTAACACCACACACCCTTCCTTCCGGCACTAAACCACCTGAAACACAATGACAGCTGTTGTACACCCGTTGACACTCCATTATGTTGTTGGCTGATCCCCTGAAGTGCTTCAACAGGAATAAAACCCTATGTTTACTTGGCGTTAGTAAAGGGTCGTCCGGGAACATGCTTCATTCACAACGGACCGGGGGGGATATATAATCCCTCCAGTTGGATCTGGGGTGAGGGATTCGTCTTCCAGCCAGGGCAGAGTAACTAGACCCTGGGTTATTTTTGTATCAGTACGGGAAACAACACTTGTACGATAAGTGGACTCAAATATGTTAACAGCCTCCTTGAGGTATCATTATACAAAATAAAGTGCACAACCAACTCTCCATCCCTCTTTCCCTTGCTGGTCAACAGAAGGCGTCTGTGTTTGGCTCCATAAAGACAGCTGTTTAGTGAGTAACCCTAGTTTAGAGACTGCATTCTGGCCAGCTGGAATAGGAAAAACCTCTCCCTCCCTTGCTGCTATTTACAGTACGGGGCCTTGCTTACCACGGTGGTGGGCTGCCTGGGTAACCATGGAGACCGTGTGAAGGCTTCGTCGAGTATCCCAAATTGAATGGAAAAATATCAGTGCTGTGTCTGAGAGCAGATGATCTGAAGGTTGCCGGAGCGGAGTTCATTTCATACTTGTTGTGGCGAACAGTATCTGGGTGGTGTCATATACGTGTTAGCAGCCTGGCCTTGGAGCTACCAACATTCATCTTGTTGGATTGTTGGTCCCCTACCTCTGTCGTACGGTGCCAAGGAGGAGGTCCTGATGGGAGTAGGCCCTCATTTCCATAAGGCAGCAGCCTAGGCAGCAGGCATCCACCCTGAGGGGCCTTTCAAAATAAAAGAGCCGTTGGCCCTGGCGGTCGAAACCTTGCAGGGAGCAGGAACGAGCTGGGCCACAACACTGAAGGCACATACAAGAACTCTCTGTTGGAAAAAGTTCAGAAGATCAGAAAAGGTTATAGCAGAGGAGGGATATAGCTGATAGAGTAATGGATACATTCACAAATAAGTGTAGGTTTTAGGTGTACAAATAGGTGTGTTATTTTTTTATAAACTTTAGGTAAAAAGTTCTGAACCACCTTCTACAGTCACAAACAGTTGCTCGCTGCTTCCCCCGGTGGAAATGCTGTAGATCCTTCTGGGAACACATTGTGGACCTGCAGACGTGCGTGTGTATGTGTGGACATTAGCTAGAGGGACATGTTATGTGAAGAGTTGAAGAGTTACAATGAAGAGATCACTTCTTGTACGAATCCATAGCAATGCACACAAAGCACACACATGCAGGCTTTTGCTCACCTTGCAGGTCAGGCCCGGCTGTGACATGCAGTTGGCTTGCTGACTCCAAGGCAGCCATGGGGTCTAGCTGAAGACCATCTTCCTCTTCTTCACTCAGTCTGTTCCTCTGCTGAAGCCCAATGCCGTTCTCCCAGGGTCTCCCAGTAGCCAGCCCTGAAAGGACCCTCTCTGACCCCCCATCAGGGGGCTCTTGGCGGGGCGGGGCTTTAGGCGAGCCTTGAGGATTACGGACGGGCCTGCTCTGACCATTGAGCGTCCTTAAGAATGTCTCAATGTGCTTCTCTCTCTCCAGGCCACCATAGGGGAGGGGCTGTGTAGTCACTGCAGACATCACTCTGAGGTTGACACCCCGGTAGTGGTGGAGGTGCATATTCAATTGGAAAAGTCAAAACAAAAGAATTGTATTCATTATAAGTGACCGGTTGAATTTTACATTGAGTATATATATGTGGTCTGACCCAAATAATTACCAATCCATTTAGATTGGCGCCATCATAGAAAAGTGAAAGAAAAACACAACACAAAAGACCGTAATCTTCACTTCTCATAATGTTCAGCTCTCATTAGTGCTTTCCCAATCTTGATGTTACGAAAATGTTTTCCATTCAATTTCTGATTGCAGCAATTTGTAATGAGGTGACAAAGAGGTGCTAATTCTAAAAGTAAATTTTACAAAATATGTCCCATATTGCACACAATTTGATTTCTAAAACCCTATAATTGATAATTAGTACTACACGTAAAGACATAATAATGAATAATGAGCTGATCCCTTACCCTGTGTGGTCTACAGCTTGCAGTAAAGATACCCTGAATGCTCTGAAGGTGGTCAGGACACAGAGCAGCCTCTGTGTGTCTTTACTACCAGACGGGATCAGCTCAACCCTATCTGGGCTTCAATATGTTTGTGTGTGTGTTCACATAGTAACGTTTGGCTTTGTGTGTGTGTGTGTGTGTGTGTGTGTGTGTGTGTGTGTGTGTGTGTGTGTGTGTGTGTGTGTGTGTGTGTGTGTGTGTGTGTGTGTGTGTGTGTGTGTGGATTCGTATGCGCCTGCGTGTGTTTGTGTGTGTATGTTTGTGTCTGTGTGTACGCACATGTGTGTGGGTTTCTGTGAGTGTGTGTGTGTGTGGGGGTACACCCGGATGTGTCTTTTGTTGGGGCACCGAGGGACCACTCAACCATGTAATTAAAATCCTGGTTCCAGAAGTGGAGGCTAAAGAGTCACTGTGTGTTTTTAGGGGGACTTTGGTGCTGGTAGTCTCCATTCTCCCCCTCAAAGAAAGGATGCTGACATTACATAGAGATATTCAAATATCAGAGCTCATCATAAAGGGACTGGGGGACCGATATAACAATATCATCTTTATTGGTTAAATACAAAACATTAAGAAATCTCTTGTCGAATGTGTCTAGAAGTTGGCAAAAAAAACTGATCAACATGAAGGTGGGGGTGGAGTTACAGACTCCTAGAAGGAAAAGGGGATTGTTGTGTTTTATAAAAGCTAGTTTATTATCAAAGCATTAGTTTAAGTAACACCAAACATCAGATACAACTGATGCTAGTGTGCAGCGGTGAGCTTGTCCATATCATTCCAACTCGTCCAGTGAATCCCTTGGTCAACAAGGAACCGGCTATTTGGCTCACTTAGAGTCAGTCTGAAGAGCCGCTGAACAGACAAAGTACAACTCAGCCAAATGGCATTACCATCATCTGTGTATCTCTGTCGTTCTCTCATCTCTCTGCGTAGGCGTCAGAAAGGGAAATCATCCAAGCAGATTTGTCACTGCTGATGAATGGGTGAAGCCCTCCAGGGAGTGTAGGACAGCCTCCGTGGATCAGCCCTCTGCTCCCGTCCCGACCCCGGTCATGTTGCCCAGCGGGGGCAGGAACCTCCTGGGATCCCCGGGGAAGGGCATGGAGGGGGGCTGGTTGAAATGCCCCATGAGAAAAATCCCAACGGTTCCGATAGAGAATATCAGCGCCATGACGATGAAACACACCCTGTCAATCACCCTGGCGAGCAGGAACCACTCTTCATTCTCCTGAACGAGGAACAAATCAATGAGTCATTAGCAACCAATGTAGCCCCCAATGTAGCCCCCAGTATACCAACTACAGTCTCTGTCTCTCCCAAAGGATATCCAATATCTATCAATCATTGCATTTACATTTCTAGTAAATGCAAATGCATTTACTAAATGACAAACAAAATGTACCAGTAGTAGGTACATTTTCCATATCTTCTTTTGTACATTTTCTGTGCTTTTCTATTTAATTCCTTTTACTGTGTCCTGGACTTTCTGTTGTGAATGACAGCCCAATGTCCTATCTGGGATTGATCGTGCACTTCCCATGTTATCTCAGGAAACGTGCTATAAACTGTGGCACTCACATTCTGGAAGCGATTCTGCCCCTGAGCGGTCTCTGCAATGTGTTTGCAGGAGGCCACACACTGCTTCAGCTCGGGAGATATCGTAGCCAGGCTGTTCTCAAGCTTCTCTGCATTGACATCTTCCAGATCGCCATCTGGATACAAGGACGAGGCGGCAGGGTTAGAGACACGTCAGGGAAAACATCAACGTTTGAAATCCATGGCTGACACTGTATCCCCTTTTACATTAAGTCATATAGCACAAAGAGAAAAATATAAATTGGAGCACAGAATAAAAATTAAAGTTCAAGTGTACGAATTGGCTTAGCTATAAGAATTAGCAAACAATCTTTTCGATTTCATTCGAGGTACTTCACAATATCCAGAGACGCAATTTTGAATGTTTAACAAAGTGCACGCTGAATTAAACAGATTCAGAACAGAGCGAGTCCTTGTCAATTGTGTCACTTCGGACCAATAACAAACACTCACACAGCTTCTCAAAGACCGTCCTTATGAGGCCCTGCCTCTCCCGGAGCCTGGAGAACATCAGCTCTGTGCGGGCGGTCTTCAGGACGTACTCCTCCGCCTTCACCATCAGCCCCATGGAGCTGCGGCGGCGCTGGTGGACCCCCATCCCCGCCGGATGGGGGTCCTTACCCCCCGCCCAGTCGCCGACCGCATCCCCCCCGTCAGGCGTCCAGGGCTTCATCTGCATCCTCAGCAGACGCGGCAGGATGTTGAGGAAGATCTGTCGAGGGGGGGGGGGGGCACACCGGGGGGTCTTGGGGTCAAAGGGTGAGACAGTGCGGATCGATACATCGCTGCTTTATTTGAGTGGTGCGAAGGAGTTTGTGGTTTGAGCCGGCAGGGTAATCTCACCCTCCGCACTCTGTCGCTCATCTTATGGGTGTTGGGGGTTCTCAGGGACACGTTGAGGACTACCACGCAGTTCATCACAACCATGGTGGTGAAGGATATCACAAACATGAGGTACCTGCCAACAACAGCCAAACAACACCCAACTACAACGTCACTGCAGGACATGGACCACCTACTGTATCCATTCAAAGTGTAGCAGGTGGTCATATCAACAAAGTAAACTGACATTTCTTCACAAAAAAACTAATTTGAAGCTTGAGCTTACTTTCCAATCAGGGGTACGGCCTTGGAGGTCTCTGGAACCTTCTTGGCGATGAGGAAGAGAAACACAGTCTGTCCCAGCAGTGTGGTGATGGACATTGTACATTTTTGGCCACCGGCTGCCCGAGACGGACAAGAGGACAGATTAATGAGACGCGGTGAAGCCTAGGTACAGGAGGGATGGATGGAAAGACAAGGGACAGAAGTCACCTTTAGCAGGCAGGAAGAAGACCAGCAGGCCGAGGGAGGAGAAGAGCACGCAGGGAGCGATGATGTTGATGATGTAGAACAGGGGCTTCCTCTGGATGATGAGGAAGAAGACCACCTCCTGGTACTGCAGGTCGTCCTTTGTGTACAGCGGGTTGATCAGCTTCTTGGCTGGTCTGTGTTTGATCGCCCACTCTCCGTTCTCTGTCAACACATTGTTAACCCTTAGCGTTGCAATGGCTTGTGATAGGTGGCTTAAGAAAAATACATCTCAATTATGATATATTGATTGCTGTTGTACCTGTAAAGGCCTCTGGGTCAATATCCACCCATTCTAACGTGTGGTTGTCTTCCTCTTTGAGATAAAGTTCTACTTCATTGGCACTGTATGTCTCGGAGCTGAGAGAAGGAAGAAGGTGGCCATTTTAGCCACAATCTGATGTGTGCGATCATCTAAGGTAAAAAACACCAGCTAATGCCACAATCAAGATGCCTTTTTCTTTCACAAGAAAGCCTAATAACCACCAGGAATGTGTGTGTGTTTTTGATTACAGATTATTAGCTTTTCAACACATTTGTATACCTTTCTACATTGTAAAGAATAGATTAGGCTAGCATTTGGGGAGTTTTATATGCATGTTAAAGAACAGAGCTTGTGAATTAGATTTTTTTTGCTTAAAGAGATAATGCGATTGTCTTTTTACGGAACGAGCACCCGCGGACAGGCCCCCGCCTACCGGAAGACCATGGAGCAGTTCTGCCAGTCGAAGGGGAAGTAGTTGACCACGATGGGGCAGGCACTGCGGTAGATGGCCGGAGGTAACCAGTACACGCAGCCGTTGGGGGAAACCAACGCGTTGCAGTAAAGTGCAACCTCAAACTGTCCATCCACACTGCACATGGGGAAAGAAACACAGTAGAGTAAAGCAAATGGTTTAGTTGTGTCTGTGATAACGGTGATAACAACTCAACCAACAATCTCAACAGCTCTGGATGGATGCAGCCTGGGTCAGAGAACCAGCTTGAAGAAGTTTTCAGCTACATTTAGAACTACAAGCTAATGTGCGTGACTGCAAACACGCCCGCGGACACACAGTTGGTAACACACATTTATCCACAACACCAATACAGTGAGAGTAATGTAAACATTCTAAGCAGAGCTGACCCCAGTGGGGAATAACCCCCCTCACCCCTGGCCGTAACATAACTCTACCGATCAAGCAACACTGGGCCTCACAAGGAGCCATGTTCTCTGTGACCATGGTTAACAA
>NC_044055.1:18869301-18921801 GCF_902167405.1 Gadus morhua | reverse complement strand
GGAGCCAGGGTCCTGAAGCTATGTGAAGACATTGTCGTTCCCAGCAGAACCCTTGCTTGTCTGTGTGTGATGTGACTCGTTGGGTCGCTCCTCCCAGTGTCCGGGGCGCTTTAGACCTACGTCTTGAGCGCCTCCAGCGCCAGGGCAATGACCCGCGGCATGCTGCGGTAGAAGGATTCATTCTCCAGGCCCACCAGGCTGTAAAAGGTCAAGGGTCGCCCTCCCACTACCGCTCGGACCCGTGCCTGGTACAGACCACGGTTGTTTTTGGTGCTGAGATCCACCAGCACCTGAAGGAGAGAGACGACCACAGAGGAGGAGAGATACAGTTAGGGGATGACAATCTCTCCTCTTCACCTCGGCTTTCAGTTTGGATCTCCTGGTATTCCTCGCTCTTGAGCTTCCTACCTCTTGGATGTTCATGCGCAGGTTCTTGCTGGCGATGCCGAGCACCCAGCGGTACGAGTCTTTCACTTGTCTCACATTCTGGGTGGACTCGATCACTCCGGGACAAACTAACAAAAGAAGATACACATAATTGATCAGGTACCAGCATCTATATATATCACAGCCATGGATTAAAGCCTACAAAACAATGGATGACTAAGGACAACATGAAGGGGACACGTACCGGCTCCGCCTAGCTGCCTCTTGCGTATCGGGCTTCTGCGTCTCCTGTGGGCGGTCCAGGGGAGGGGGGAGGTCTGTCCCGGGACGGGGGTCGTGGCTCTTTGGTCCGCCTTCATTTCTGTCTGGACGAGCGTCGTGGAGGACGGGACGGGAAGCGGAGTCTTGGGTTCTTGCCGGGTCCTGGCCTCAGCCGGCTCCTCAGACACGACCTCTTGACCTGTTCCTTCCGGAGAGCCTTCCACAGAAAGACCCGACGAGGACTCCCCCTTGCGTTCCTCCTCCTCTGTCACAGGTCCTTCCTGGGACCGGGATGGGCCGGCGACCCCCTTCAGGGCGGCCATCGTGAGTCCAGCCCCCGGAGAGTCCGTGGCTGAGAGGGGGTTGCCTTGATCCAAAAGTCTTTCTAGGAACCCTGTGGAGAACGCAGCTCTGTTGGGAGTAGAGTCCTCGCCGGGGAAGATGGAGCCCAGGTCCAGGACGGGGGGAGGGGCTTTGGAGGGCAGTTTGGAGCGCAGCTCTGAGATAACGGACTGATACTCCTCCTGCAGCCGGCGCACCGAGGGCTCCTCGGCCTGGGAACACAAATAAAATTCAGTTAGTTCAGTTAGTCCGGTTAGTTTCAATGAAATTCCAATCAATCAAGTGCATGAGCATAGTCTATATTGTAAAATAATTAAACATTGTTAATACATATAACAGCTATAACACCTGGGATTTGCGCTCTCAACCTACCTGCACAAACAGGCTGTTCTCCTGTGCTAGCGACGCAGAGGGAATGTCTGCCGAGGTCTGGTCAGTGTGTTCCTCAGCCAGAGCCGTGAGGTACTTCTCCCAGTCGTCCAGCAGGGGTCCCACCTCCCCAAACAACGCTGGCGAGGCGGCTGCAGGCCGGAGCCTCTGCTGCTCGGCTGGTCGCACGGCGCCCCCTAGCTGCCCTGCAAGAAATAACCCGCCTGTTACCACCGGCTACCATTGTATCGCTTAGCAATGACATCTTACAATTAAATAGGTAGGTGGTTGCCTGGAAGATGTTCCTGAGTAAAGTTTATTGCAGTATGTTGGATGATAGTTAGATGATAGTCTACTCAATAAACAGGCTTCCTTAATACCTCACAAAGGTTGTGCCGAAGGGGATGAGGGATGGGGAAGAGGTTTACCTGCTGTTTGTAGAAGGCTGAGGCGTCGGCCCAGGTCCCTCCTCTCCCGCGTGTGGGTGAAGGCCGTGTTGTAGATGTGCTCCACCAGCTGGGGCAGGGTCTGGGTGAAGAAGGTCAGGTCCACCTTGTCCCTGATGTAGTCCTCCGCCCTCTGCAGCAGGTCCAGCAGCGTCTGCAGGAACGAGTGCAGCTCTGGGGGGAGGGAGGGGAAAGGTCATCGATGGTTTAGATTAGATAACGATGGGATACTGTTTAGATGTACACTTTGATGTCCGTTATAGTGAGGTTACGGGGCGACATCGCAGTGGTACTCACGGCATTTCTTGAAGCGGGTCAGACATTTCTCCTCGGCCATGCGGCTGCAGGCGCTGGAGGACTGACCGGCCGGGCAGGTCAGGGAGTAGAAGCGGCACAGAGAGCTGAACTCTGACCTCTGCTCGTCTTCAGTGAGTTCAGAAGTCTTGAGCAGCTCAGGGCAGGTGGGCTCCCGGCTCCCGAACGACTCTGTGGAGAATCAGAGGGGACAAGAGATTAAAACTAGCTTTTAAATTAGGAAGAACACTTTCAAAGTTGAGATTTGCTGAGAAATTATAAGGTGTTGTCTATAAACTCATTCTCTCTCTATAAACTAGCGAGCAGAGTATTCCAGTGGTAAGGAAGCTTGACCTTTAGCAGAAAGGGTCTGGGCTTCATCTGCAATGTCTGCAGCCTGCCTGTAGGCCTCTCTGAGCAAGAATGCCTAGAAGCGCCTGCTAAAGGACTCAATAGTAACAGCAGTAAGATACTCACTTTGTATCTCAGCCTGGATCCAGTCAGAGAAGGCCGACACACGGGTGTAGACCCCCGGCTTGCCCTTCTCCCCGCAGCCGTCCCCCCAGGAGGTGATGCCGTAGAGCTGGAAGCGACCGGACACGCGGTCCTGGTAGATGAGCGGACCCCCAGAATCTCCCTGCAACAGGAGACAACAGGAGAAGAACGTTTAACCTTCAGTAGTTCTTAATAACGCTGCTGCTCCAACTAGCCACAAGGAAGCTATCACTCGAGACATCTATTTGGTACACATAAGTTAAAAAGATCAGAGCCACTAATGTAAACTTTATCAATGCATTCGGTTCCCATGACACTATCCATTGAGACGGCCCCGGGCTCCGCTGCTCACCTGGCAGGAGTCGACGCCCCCGGACAGGTACCCGGCACACAGCATGGTGTTGGTGACCAGCTCCTTGCCCAGGGCGTTCTTACAGGTGCTCTGGGGCAGCAGGGGCACCTTGGCCTCCATCACCACATCAGCCGAGGGGCCGTCTGGAGAGAGAGACACAGAGGCGATGTTGACACAGATACAGGAAACAGGATGTTGATCAAAGGACAGGGGGGGTTTCTTAGGAACCTTTCGATCTCCGAAAAGGGATTATGGAAACTGATTGTTAAACTAAAATGAGTCGCTTGTATGTGCACATAGATATAATTGATTGGCTACATTTGACTCTTTTTAAAGAGACATTTGCTAAGCTCATAGAGACGAAAACTGTGTCGGACCCTGACGTCAGTGTTTTCCCCTTACCTTCGAAGAGCGAGCCCCAGCCCGCCACCAGACACGGGCTGCCGGTGGGGGGGTCCACGTCGGAGGGCAGGCACACGGGGGTGACCCGGTCCGACAGCACCACCGGGGAGGTCAGCTCCACCAGGGCGATGTCGTTGTTGAAGGTCTTGGGGTTGAACTGGAAACACAACGAAGGAGCGCAGGATTAGCATGTTGATTATCGATGGTTCGATTGATTCTTTCATTCATTCATTTGTTTATGAATTGATTAGTTTTAACTCAAAAGGTTGAAGGTGCACTCTGAGTGATTTTTTTCATGAGACCCAACATGGCCCTTATTTATACCTTAGGGTGGGAGATGATGCGGTTGACCTTGAGGATCTGCTCGTCAGGGTCGGGCTTGGAGATGTCAAACTCGCCCACCACTGCCGTCCAGTAGCTCTCACTGCGACTCCTAACATCGGACACGGAGAGAGACAAGGAGAGACAAGGGTTAGTTTCCCATGATGATCAATAATATCTTGATTAATGACCAAGACCATACATTTATTCCAACACAATAACTAACATTCAGATGCTCCTAGGCTTCCAAAATGGAGGTGGTCATGGCGATATGAAGTCGCAGTTTACAAGCCCTAAGCATTGTGAGTGGTGGAGATCGCTATCGATGAAACAGATAACACACACAAACAAACAAACACACACACGTACCCGGCGAAGCAGTGCGCCGCGGTGACCACCCAGGAGCTGTCCACCAGCACCCCCCCACACATCAGCGCCCCGTCCAGCTGCAGGTTGACCAGCCAGGGCCAGCTGCCGGGGGGGGCAGGGGACCCCCCCACGATCCTGGAGCGGGGCTGGGTGGCGTTGGGGACCGCCGTCAGCCTCTGGCCGCACACTGCTGCTGGGAGGGAGGAATGCAGTGGTCAGGGACAGTCCTCCCGGGGTGAGAGTGAACCATTTGTACAGCACCGGCTGCACTGTGGGATTCATTTAGCATACACTCTCCTCTAAAGGGACTGACGGGGAAGACAGGTGTGGGCTCATGAGGAGCAGGTAGGGGAAAGGGCGTACACTTTAGGATAACTACAGGTAGACTGCGGACATCAGGGATCGAACCCGGTACTTCTCTGCTGCATGGGAGCTCCAACAGCCTTAACACTAGTCCCTAATTGGACAATATGACGATAACAAAAGCCTTCTGGTTCCTTCTGAAGGGTCCCCATGTTTTATCGGACCACCTAACCACCCAGCCGACTCGGTGTTCCACTGCTGAACCAGCGGGGGGCCTCACCCTGCGTGCGTGTCTGCGTGGCGGGCTCCAGGTTCTGCATGGTGTTGAGCAGGCTGCACTGCAGCACGCGGGCGCTGCAGCTCTCCCCCATGACGCGGACGCAGGTCTCCGTGTCCAGGGCCCCGTCCGGGCAGCGGCGCTGGTAGAAGCCGCAGGCCTGGCTCAGGGCCCAGCTCCGCTCGGCCTCGTCCTGGAGCCGCTGGGCCTTCATCACCAGCTCACAGCCGGGCTCCGACGAGGAGCTGGCCGGGGAGGCTGTGGAGGAGAGGGGAGGAGTTGGAGGAGAGGGGAGGAGTTAGAGGAGAGGGGAGGAGTTAGAGGAGACTGGGTAGGGACTGACGCTGGGCAACGAAGGCAAGATCTAATGGTTTTTAGTTTATTGACGTCATTATTATTATCGCTTTTATCACTTTCTTTGGTTGGGATTTGAACAACCTATTTGATCTCTATTTCTGTATTCCAGCCATATTGTCTTCTTACTATCTATCTGTTACTGTTTTTCCTATGTTTACAGTGTTTTACTGTATTCATGTTACAACCCTTTGTTACACACGTTATGAAAGACTAAATAACCACATATTATCTAAATAGATTCCTACTGAAAGAGTCATTATCTAAACAGAGGAGGAAACAAGACCTCAGCAGTGGACCAACAAGAGCAGCAGGTTAGTGGAGGTCCACCAGTGTTACTCACAGCAGGCTCCGGAGCGCTGGCCGCAGTCCTGGAACAGGCAGGGCACGCAGCCCCGGCAGCCCGCCTCGGCCCGGCCGCGCTCCGACGACGCCCGCTCCAGGGCCGACAGCGCACCAGCCAGGGCCGCCTCCAGCACCACCGTCCCGCGGTCGGACAACGCTGCCGGGGAAGAAGAGAGAGCGCAAGAAATTAGAACAGGAGAAAAAGAGAAAAAGAGGAGGGGGAGGGGGGGGATTGATAGAGCGGTGTGAGCATCACATCAAGTGCAGCTCAAGCAGCGGACGTTGAAGAGGAGGACTCTGCTAGCGTTGTTAAAAACATCATTGAAATCATGGACTGTTGATCCCATTGGACGGTTTACTGATTTATACGAATAAACGATCTTTGCCTCGTGGGGACATGTGCACTAGAGGGCAGTTCTGCTTCATTCAAGGCAATAAATGCTCACACTTTGGGACGCTTTTGGTGTCACAAAATGCACCATAGCGTGGAAGCGGCGGTAGGACCCTAGTGGGTCTCCGGCCCCGGCTTGGTAGCGACTGCATAACGAGGGTGCATGTGAATCCCTTCCCTTCTGTGCGAACGGCCGGCTCTTTTTTCTCATGCTGCTCTTTGAGCTGATTGGCAGCGTGTTAGCATAGCGAGCTCACGCTCACAGCGCTGTTATTGGGGCTCCTACAGACACACTTCAAAGGGACGCTCGACCCCCCCAACCCCCCCCCTCCCCCCCTCCCCCTCCCCCTCCCCCTCCTCCTCCTCCTCCTCTGTGCCAGAGCCACATCACAGGACGGGCCGCTAACTGTGACAATGGCGATTGAAGACTTAATTAGAAGGCCAGGGCTGAGCGGGCAGAGGCTGGTGGACGGAGAGACGGGCCCCCGGGCACACAGGCTGGCAGCCCCTGGGGGCGGCAGGGACCCCCGGCCCCCTTGTCCTCAACACGCCGCCTGCATGAAGCCCGTAGTGCAGCCCGTGAAGACCAGAGGGTCTGTTAGCGCCGAGCCGTCTGTACAGGGCACGACCGGCCCGGGATGGGGCGCTATAGGTCATACAGGGTCCCCCACCATCAGCGCTGGGGGGTGTTTAAACCTGGGCTTCGTCATGGTGTTAAGCACGAGTTATAAACATGACGGGTTAGTACCATGTGGTTTTCTATTGTGATGGTTTCACAGACAACCTGCTGCGGCAGCTGCAGCTCGTATTACCTTCACTCAACGGAAGATGCTCTGCGATCTGTTCGCTCATTCTAAACTCGATGACTAGAGGTGACGTCTGTTTCAAATCTGAACGTGTTTCCCCTTGGAAGAGCGAAACAATTTTTGAATGATGCAAAGTGTGTCACAGGCTGTTCAGAGCTGTACTGTAAACATTGATATTGAGGTGTTGAATAAACTAAAGATAAAGTTAAAGATACTGTTGACCAAGCTAAAGCAAAGCACGCCTAGCTTTAGTTGAGTGGGTCTTCACATTAACTACAAAGCTGCAGTTTTAGTCACTGTAACAGGTTGTTTGGTGCTGATGAGAGCTCCCCATGTGTAGTGACCGATAACTTCATTAATGGTTGAATGTTGTGCAGACACCGAGCAGTCTCCCTCGGTGCTGACACTGGCAATGCACGTCTCAATCACGCACCATTCAGTGTCCCCAAGTGTCCCCAGCGAGACAGAGAGTTTGTTTACCTTTGAGTGCACTCTGTGGCATCCTGTAGACCTCTCTTCCTGCCGGCGCTCCCAGGACACAGTCCAGTCCCACCAGCAGCTGCAGCAGCGATAGCAGCAACATCCTGCTCAGGTCATCAGATCCGCCTTTCTCCAGCGTGGAAAACCAACCGGTTGAGGTGTAGAGGAGCCACGAGGGGAACGAGTGAGGAGCAAGCGCTGCAATCCCTGAGCCTCCCGTTGGGTTGTATCGGAGCACTTTTTTTTTGCAGGTCAGCTTCGTTGCGGTCTCTTTCTCTCTCTCTGGCCCACACTGTGGTGCAGGGCGTCTGTCTGTAAGTTTACTTAGAGGAACAATAGTGCCCAAGAGTGCATCCTGCTATATATAGAGCCCGAGGGAAACACCAGCGGGGAGGGGAGGGGCAGGGGCTAGTAGATAGACTGGGTGTATGTGTGTGCGTTTGTGTTTTTGTGTGAGAGAGCGAGAGTGTGCGAGCGAGAGAGAGAGAGTTAGAGAGAGAGAGAAAGGGGGGGAGGGATGGGGGAGAGGGATGCTCCCATGGCCAATACACAAACAGATGAATTCATTAAGACTGTGACAGCAAATCGGGCACCAGTTGCCAAGGCTGGGCATCACAAAGAGGTTTGGTTCTATGAAACGAGGGACGAGCTAGATAGAGAGAGGGAGAGAGAGAGAGAGAGAGAGAGAGAGAGGGAGAGAGAGAGAGAGAGAGAGGGGGGGGGGGGGGGGGGCTGGGGTGCGTGGCGGTGTGATTGGCTGGGAGTCATGCCGGGGGGTGTTGTTTGAATTCATTAACATGAGAGGAAGAGGGGCAAGGTTTTGCCATGTAGGCTTTGGTCTGGTACGACATCAGAGTATGGGATGGACGGGCGACGGGAAAGGGGCCGAGGGGGGAGGGAGGGGGGGGGGGGGGGAAGGGGTCATGGGAGACACAGGCGTAAGAGGGAGAGGGAGAGAGAGAGGGAGAGAGAGGTTCATGGGGGAGGGAAAGTGTGTGAGAGAGTAACGTCTGCCATTCTCCGGGGCCCTCAAAGAGGACCATTGTCCCCCCGGTCCCTCTGAGGATGCCCACATCAAAGGCTTCCTCCCGGGCATCAGTGGACCGCCGGCGCCCTTGATCACTTACCGGCCTTTATGCCCCCCATTCAAATATTGTCAGTTTGCATCACTTTTGTCTTTCTCAGCTGAACACTTTTGTTACATAAATGTAAAAGTAACAACAGTTGTTTAGGGCCAGGATTCAAAATATGTTATGTGTCACTTCACGTGTCACTTTTAAGCAGTCAATCAGAATCAATCTATTGGAGAGTCTTTCGATTCTTTAGCCGGGTTTTGTAGGTAATTCTATGTCAAATATTGACGCTGACTTGATAAACAATGACTTTAACAACAAGACGGAAATACGAGGTTAACCGTTAAACTGTTTAAATCGGCTTCTTTCATCTAGTCAGCAAACTAAAATATGCACCTCTTATAAATCACATGCATCACATATACTAAATTGTTGGTGCAAAACACAATGTGCCTGACCGACAGACAGGAGAGAGAGAGGGACAGGAGGGTGGACACGGTCACACTCTGGATGCACACGCATACAAAAATACAACAAAGTCCGACCGGTGAAACATAGGGGGACCCCAAATTAGAGTCATCTTGGAGCCAAATCGCTGGCTGCAAGATGAAGAGCTATCTAGCGAGCCGCCTTCAAAGGGAGCCGTCCACCACTGCAAGCGGCGGCCATTGATGACAGCAGAGTTCACACTGCCAACCACATACATGTGGGAGACAGTCTGAGACTGATGGGCTGTGAAGACAACGGTCAGACAGCCAGTGTGGAAGAGTCCCTGCGCTGAGCTCATCAACTCTTATTTCAGGATAATAACAATGATGTTTAGGTTTTTGAAAGAGGTAGGTTACAAATAAAGAACTTCTCTTTGAGAATATTAACAACAAAATGGATTGAGGTAAACTAGTTTTTGCATGTATAGGGACACAAGTCTACAAAATGATGCCAATTCTGTCTTTGGGAGCGCTGCCTTCCGACACGTCTGTACGTGTGTGTGTGTGTGTGTGTGTGTGTGTGTGTGTGTGCGTGTGTGTTTGTGTGTGAGTGTCTGTGTGTGCCTGTGTGAACGTCTGTTTGTGCACATGTTTGTTTGTATATATGTGGGTTTGTGTCTGTGTATCTGTGTGCACATGTGGAGGTGTCTGTGTACACGTGTATCAGTGTGCACGTGTATCTGTGTACACGTGTATGTGTGCGTATGCGTGTGTATGTGCCATGTCCTCTGTGTGTGTGCGATCAGGCAGATCAAGCAGAAAGCCGCATCCTGTGTTTGTTCATAAGCAGTACTTTTTTCATCACTTGTGTGTATGGGACTGTGTGTGTTTGTGTGTGTGTACGTGACTGTGTATGTGTATGTGTGTGTGTTTGCGTTTCTGTCTGTGTGTGTGTGTATGTGTGTGTGTGTGTGTGTGTGTATGTGTGTGTGTGTGTGTGTGTGTAGGTGTGTGTGTGTGTGTGTGTGTGTGTGTGTGTGTGTGTGTGTAGGTGTGTGTGTGTGTGTGTGTGTGTGTGTGTGTGTGTGTGTGTGTGTGTGTGTGTGTGTGTGTGTGTGTGTGTGTGTATGTGTGTGTGTGTGTGTGTGTGTGTGTGTGTGTGTGTGTGAGTGTACCAGTGTGGCACGGTGCCTGTGAGATCTGAGAGCCATCACAGGCGGTGCGGAGCTCTAACGGCATGGCCCTAAAAAGGCGACATCTTTTTTCCGTAATTCTTCCCCTCCCTCCCCCCCTGTCTCTCACCCTCCCGCTCTGCCTTTGATCTTCTTTTGATTAATCTGCCTTCTGCCCACCCTTTCTACCCCTCGTCCCTCCGACGCACACAGAGCCCCTGGGTCTTCTCATTCATCCCGCCGCCCGCCTCCTCTGACGCCGTGCAGCCTGACTTGTGCACTCGAACCGGCGTTCCTTCACATACAGCCCTCCATACCAAGTGGACGCACTGCAATGTGTTGGCCATTGAGTTAACACAATATATGTGTAGGAGTGTTTCGGGTTCTGCAGTCCATGATAGCTTTGTCAGCTGGGAGGAGTGAGGCCACAATGTCTGTATTCCATGAATGTCATTTTTTGCTGAATTGATCTCATTGTAATTCCTTCAGAATGAATAATATCAAGCAAAAGTTTTTTTTTTTTTTTCTTAACCTTCAAGGCCTTTGCAATCACAGCTCTTGCTTTTGTATTGCAATAGCATTTGTGTTTTATTGAGTTATTCTATTATTGAGTTGTTGCCATTGTATCTTCATTGACCTCCAACCCTTTTCAGAGTACCTGTCCATGCTCCAAATGGACTCCAGGTTATAACCCAGCAGCATGAATCCGGACGACCTCTTTATGAGGAGTTACTGCCAAACCAACCGTCTGTCCTGAATACGATTAGCTGACAGCAGGCCCGTCAAATGAAACGATGGCGAACACATCATTATGTAAATCAAACTGTGCCAGACCAAACTGTGAATGCATTAGCCTATATTTCCCTTCAGGCTGTAAAGGGCATCTTTTGGCGTTTGACACAGCAGTATTTGGAGCATGTGACCCCTGGTTACTTAAGTATTCTCCTCTTTTCTCTCAAGACGGACAGACTTGAACTGGGGCAAGGGGATGTTGAGTCTATCGATCTGTTGAGTAAAGAAACCCCCCCCCCCACCATGATTGGTCTGGGAAACCACAGCGGTGGGTGACAACCAGGTATTGTGCGTCATTATGACACCACTTTTCTTCCATTGTTTTCTCAGGGGGTAGACAATTGAAATGTAGGTCAGTGGGGTACGCAGTCCCGACATTTCAGTACATACACTACAGAACTAACATCCAACCCCCCCCCCCCCTTCGTAAAAGCAGCTCCAGTTCACAAGACTGGGTTGGCCCATTGTAGTGGTGTGATGTCAGTGAAACCCACTAATGACGCCCTTACTGTGTGTGTGACGCATTTAACACTGTAAAGGATCAAATACTGAACATAATATACCAATCGATACAACAATGGATAAGAATAAATAATAGTTAAACTAAAAATAATAACACCAATATTTCCTTGGTTGGGTGTTTAACATCCAACAAAGCGGCATAAATTGGTAAAAAAAACACTTCAGAGGATTTAAAATAATTGGTACACACATTTCACATAACTAAACCTCCCTCCAAATATTTAAAGAAAATACAATTCAATAAAAATACCAAAGAAGTGATAAACAGTACAGTTCAGTCTCCATTCATGGCTGCAAATGTGTAAACTAGGAGCAATATTGCAAAGTAATCTATAGGCCCCCCCTGTACAAAGTCTCCCCACCCAAGGCCAGCGCTGGGCCAGTAGCCCAGACTCTGCTGTGTCTGCAGCCCTCACTTTACAAAGGGATGGTGGGCACACCCTGCTCCCAGAGTGAAGTCAGCTCTGGACGTATGGCCCCACGATAGCATCTGTCAAAAGACAGTCGAGGAGAGAGACTCAAACTAGACTGTCAACCCAGTTTGGTTGGAGACATTCTGAGTAGTGATTTGCTCTCTGTGAATATCTATTACCTGAGCCCAGCCTGCTGCCTCTTTATATCAGTCCAACCACTGTGGGGGGGGTCAGCCTGTGTCACTGTTTGGAGACCTGTGAATGTTGATTTGTGAGAAAATATACATGAGCGGAATATAAGGCCAAGGAACATGAGCTAAATACAAACATCCCTTGCATATTTGCAATTGATGACTTGTTTAGGTCTAAAATAAAATAAATTACGTTTTTAAAATTATTTCAGAATTTAGTTTAATTATTTGTGTTAAGGCTGATTCCTACAATACCATCCCACTGCAGACACAAATTGGCGTTCTCGTGTCGTGGGAGTTCCCGTTTACGCAGACTGGAACGCCCCCTTCTTATTCTTCGTCGCCTTTCTCGCTGAACTGTATTAAAATTTCAAAGTTTACTACCCCGAAACCATGTAAATAGTGTTGTAAATAAACTTCCAAATCTTTTCAAATCTTATTTGGCAAATGACTTCACATGGTGTGTCTTTTTAAAATGTATTCGTTACCAGCATTCGTAGTGTTGATCAGCAGTGAAATAGTCTGCTATAAGACGTTGACGTCGCTTAGCAACCGAAGACGCTGGGGTTGACAAGTTACCGGACTGCTACCCTTGCAAGTGAACGGAGCGTTCCACGGCATTGAGAAGACCAGTGTAATAAAGGCCTATAAAATGTCTGTTTATGGCATAGATTTCTCCTCAGATTAGGCCAATAAAGCAATGATAACAAAAACAAAAAAACACAAACGCTCGATCAAAGGCCCCCTCTCCCTCGGGTCAATCAAAACCCTCATTGTTTAACATGAATTGGCTAAACAAATGAACACTGTACCATATTTAAACACAATTCAAATTGTGCCGAGAATTATTTCCATTGGTCATTCTCAGTGGCGGCTGGCGATCAAACATGTTGGTGGGACACAGTAATAGACAGGGGGTCTGAGGTTCCCCCCCCCCCCCCCACATATTTTTTTTGAATTTAAAGGTTGGGTAGGTGATTTGCGAAACGCCAGCAGATTTTGAAAATACACAACTCAAATGGTCCTACCCCCTCTCCTTCAACGCTGACTCTGACTCCACCCATTCCAAGTACCTGGACGCGCAATCATGCACGAGCGCGAACAGAGATGCGCGAGAGCGAGCCAGGCTAGCGTAGGTTTTCGTTTAACAACATGGCACTACATTCAGCTAAGTTGCACCCAGTACCGCGGGAAGTAGGAGTGCTGGGGGTGCTGCAACACCCCCTGTCCGAGGCCCTGTCTTATCACAGAAAACGATCATTTCTAAAAACTCCGGCCAAAGTGGAGATTTCTGAAAACGCCGGTTATGTGTTGTCGTGTCAACGGGGAGAAACGGGATTTTAGGTTCTGAAGCGTCACATTATGCACCAGGAAATGCTTAACGTCATGTGAGCGCCCGCTGTACCGTATTGGTCCGAATATAAACACAAACCCCATTGTAAGACGACCTATATTTGGAAAAAAGATTTGAAGACCAGATCCGTTTTTTATGAATAAATAAATTGTATTCATTGAAATAATATACGAAAATAAAAAGGCATCGAATAAAACACTGCATTGCCACTAAACAGTAGTGCAAATAGGCCGTACTGATGTGTACACCAAAGACTATTCCTGACACTCCTCTGCCCCGCTGTGTTCGCTCTGGCTGTGGTCGCTCCGAACTGTTTCGGCCCGTGGCAAAGCGAGTCATCCTCGCTGCTGTCCAAGGCATTTTGAGACGCAGCATTTATTTAATGCTCATATGACCTAGTGCTGAAAAAAGGTTATATGAAAAAGTGTGAGGGTAGCGGTGGTGCGCTAAACTTGTTCTGTGAGCAGCTGGATGTGAACGATCGATTTTCAACTGTCCGCGCATGCACTGGTGTAATTGAGCTGCGCTGGCTGCTATACATCTTTTTTTTATCAATGTAACGAGTTGCGAGTCTAGTGCAGGCTGAGTTTTTTTTTTTCCCAGCACCCCCTGCTGAGAATATATGGAAGCATATATGTAGCAAAATTCAAATGGCAATGCAATTTGGAATTACATTATGCATTTGACAATTCAATATGCAATTTAATAATGTTATTTGTAAATACGTTATTCAAAGTGTATTTTAACATGCAAAGTGACAATGCAATCCTCAATTAAATTTGCAAAAGTTATAACAATACAAATAGAATAAAATTTTGTCAAATTCTTTGAGTTCCTTTATACAAATTGAAAAGCTATAGCGTCCCCGTGATTGCAATCCACTTCGCCACGCTCCGTGTGTCGCGATATTCAAATGACATTTCAATCCGCAAAACGGAATCCAAAACGGAATCCAAAGAGGGAATCCAAAGAGGAATCCAAAACGGAATCCAAAGAGGAATCCAAAAAGTCAATATGCAAAGTGGCAAACGTATCAGCCAATCAGCGTCTGGGCGGGAACTACGTCACTTGCTCGTAATTTCCTTGTTCACTTCTAGTTCGTATGTGTCAGGTCCATGGTCACCAATGGAGATTATTGATACGCTCCGAAGTTTGGCCGATGATGTGGAGAACAATCGTGTTGAAGACACAGATGCACTAGATAGAGTGCGTGTTCTGGGAGATAGGATAGACGACTTATCCTCACTTGTACGTTTTGACAGTGTGGTAAACACAAAGATTTCCGAAGTGCTACAGGCACTGGGTGCGAAACATAGGGTCGGGAGACCCACCGTCTCCACCCACTCCTCACCTACAAAGCTCTCAACAACCTAGCCCTCAGTTACCTCTGCGACCTCCTCCAAGAATACACTCCCTCCCGCTCCCTCCGCTCAACCTCTGGACTACTATATGTATCCCCACATCACAACTCATTACGAATGGGTGCCCGGTCATTCAACTTTTCAGCACCCAGGCTCTGGAACTCCCTCCCCCCACACATAAAACAGATACCCTTGGAGACAATAGAAAGTGACGTAGTTCCCGCCCAGACGCTGATTGGCTGATGCGTTTGCCACTTTGCATATTGACTTTTTGGATTCCTCTTTGGATTCCTCTTTGGATTCCTCTTTGGATTCCGTTTTGCCAAATCTTTTGCAAAGCGTTCGTTTTGCGGATTGAAATGTCATTTGAATATCGCAACACACGGAGCGTGGCTATGGAAGCATATATGTAGCAAAATTCAAATGGCAATGCAATTTGGAATTACATTATGCATTTGACAATTCATTATGCAATTTTATAATGTAATTTGTAAATACGTTATTCAAAGTGTATTTTAACATGCAAAGTGACAATGCAATCCTCAATTAAATTTGCAAAAGTTATAACAATACAAATAGAATAACATTTTGTCAAATTCTTTGAGTTCCTTTATACAAATTGAAAAGCTATAGCGTCCCCGTGATTGCAATCCACTTCGCCACGCTCCGTGTGTTGCGATATTCAAATGACATTTCAATCCGCAAAACGAACACTTTGCAAAAGATTTGGCAAAACGGAATCCAAAGAGGAATCCAAAGAGTAATCCAAAGAGGAATCCAAATAGGAATCCAAAGAGGAATACAAATAGGAATCCAAAGAGGAATACAAATAGGAATCCAAAAAGTCAATATGCAAAGTGGCAAACGTATCAGCCAATCAGCGTCTGGGCGGCAACTACGACACTTGCTCGTAATTTCCTTGTTCCCTTCTAGTTCGTAGCCTATGGGCCATGGTCACCAATGGAGATTATTGATACGCTCCGAAGTTTGGCCGATGATGTGGAGAACAATCGTGTTGAAGACAAAGATGCAGATAGAGTGCGTGTTCTGGGAGATAGGATACGACTTATCCTCACTGGTACGTTTTGACGCCAGTGTGGTATACACAAAGATTTCCCAAGTGCTACAGGCACTGGGTGCAAAACATAGGGTCGGGAGACCCACCGTCACCACCCACTCCTCACCTACAAAGCTCTCCACAACCTAGCCCCCAGTTACCTCTGCGACCTCCTCCAAGAATACACTCCCTCCCGCTCCCTCCGCTCAACCTCTGCTGGACTACTATGTATCCCCACATCACGACTCATTACGAATGGGTGCCCGGTCATTCAGCTGTTCAGCACCCAGGCTCTGGAACTCCCTCCCCCCACACATAAAACAGTCATACACCATTACAACCTTCAAGTCACAACTCACCTGTTCAAACTCGCACAATACGTCTAACTGATCACTGTCTTGATTGTTTGTTTGTTTTGTCTTGTTTTTGTTTTATTTATTTATTTATTATTATTATTTTTCCACAATGTGTTGTTTTAAACTATTTATGATAACTTTATGCTCTGTAAGGTGACCTTGGGTGTCTTGAAAGGCGCCCTTTAAATTAAATGTATTATTATTATTATTATTATTATTACCGTGGAGATATTTGGACACAATAGAAAGTGACGTCCAGACGCTGATTGGCTGATACGTTTTCCACTTTGCATATTGACTTTTTGGATTCCTATTTGTATTCCTCTGTGGATTCCTATTTGGATTCCTCTTTGGACTCCGTTTTGGATTCCTATTTGTATTCCTCTTTGGATTCCGTTTTGGATTCCGTTTTGCGGATTGAAATGTCATTTGAATATCGCAACACACGGAGCGTGGCGAAGTGGATTGCAATCACGGGGACGCTAGCTTTTCAATTTGAATAAAGGAACTCAAAAGAATTTGACAAAATGTTATTGTATTTTTATTGTTATAACTTTTGCAAATGTAATTGAGGATTGCATTGTCACTTTGCACATTAAAATACACTTTGAATAACGTATTTACAAATTACATTATGAAATTGCATAATGCATTGTCAATTGCATAACGTAATTACTTATTGAATTGCAAATTGCATTGCCATTTGAATTTTGCTACATATATGCTTCCATAGGTGGCGAAGTGGATTGCAATCACGGAGACGCTATAGCTTTTCAATTTGAATAAAGGAACTCAAAGAATTTGACAACATTTTATTGTATTTTTATTGTTATAACTTTTGCAAATTTAATTGAGGATTGCATTGTCACTTTGCATATTAAAATTCACTTTGAATAACGTATTTACAAATTACATTATGAAATTGCATAATGCATTGTCAATTGCATAACGTAATTACTTATTGAATTGCAAATTGCATTGCCATTTGAATTTTGCTACATATATGCTTCCATAAGAATACGTTCTCGCTGCAATGGTTGGACCAGATGTTATAAACATTAAACGGTCACATAAATCATTACTATTTTTAGAAAATGTATGTTTGTTTCATATAATTGTATTGGAAGTCCTGGTTTTCACTAGGGTTGCCGCGGTGTGGACACACACCGAGTAATACACTCGTCTCCACACCGGTATTACCGAGTATAAACGGTATAAACTTTGAAACTAGGTCAACCGCCACACAAGCATCGGTTTTTAGACCCTTCTCGTCCTTCAGTTGCCGCCAACGTTCGAAAGCAGCGCCTAGGATTATTCTTGATTTCAGTTTTTCTCTTTCAGCGTTTTTATTATCAATTACTCTCTGAAAAAGAGTTTTCCTTCTCTTTGCTGGTGGTGGTGGTGGTGGTGGTGGGGATGGTGGCGTCTTGTCTGCCATGGAAATTGTCTTCTACTGCTAGGTCCAAATGTGGATTAACTAGTTCCAGTAGCTACCGCAGGATAACAACAAACAGGAGCTTGCTCTGGGTCACGAGCTCTGGGTCACGAGTACTGCACGAAGGGGTGGCGCGCGGGGCGCGGGGGAGGGGGAGTGCAGTACGACCGTTTGATTGACGTACTTACTGTCCAATGCAACTCGGTGGCAATGGAAATGATTGGCTGGAGTTTTTCGAGCCCTGCCCGTTCCACAGATGATTGACTTGTTTAATTTTCATGTCAGTACTTCTAACTCAGTGGCTGTAAGCGGGTTATGATAAGGATTTCAAGTAATTTTGCAAAAATGGCCAAAAAAGCAAATCACCTATACAACCTTTAATAGATTTGATTTCCTGTATTCTGGTGCATTTTGGGGATGGCCACTACCTATTTACCTACTTTTCATTCAGATTCATAGCCTACATCCTGACTTGCAGGGCCTGGACAAGCTTACACTGCATATACAGACCTACTTCATGGCTATTCCACCAGCCATTGCTATTTGACCCATTGTTGTTATTCTGATATTGAGACAAATCATGATCACTGTCCTATAGCGTCCATTTTTTGTGAGTCTCAGTAGCCGCGTTTACATGGACACATCTGTTCCGCATAGATTTCTATGCGGAACAGAAAATGATCATGTATACGCCTCATTCGGAATACAATTATCTGTTCGGCATAGATTCTATGCCGAATAGAAGAGGTGATGTAGTCCGTTTTAACACTTATTCCGAATAGATTGGGGTTTAACTTAGAGCAGCCGCAGTAGTTCGCAATTGGTCCACTGAGCTCCTTCGGTACTTTTAACACACCGAACTTCACCGCTGTCAAGGAAAGTGGATTTATTGCCTGATTCACGTCTTTGTTATCACTCCGTAAAAGTAGTCCGGTAAGCGTGTCCGGTTGCTAAGCGGGGACATGGGTGTTTATTAATGACGTGTTTGCGTATCGTAATGTCCGCGTGCGTCCGAGATAACTGTAAATGAGTAGGCTACTACTTGTACCTTTGCAGGCTGAACGTTAAAATACTTCTTAACTTAGAGAGATGGCAGCTGCAGTAGTTCGCAATTGGACCTTCGAGGATTCCTGGTCACTAAATTCCCGTAAGAACACTCTCTCCCACCAGTCTTGGCTGCGGACTCGCGTCCAATTCCTCTTGTTTGCGGCGGAGCTTAGGGTTAATATATAATAATACGTTGCTGCGCTGTCCTCCTCCTTCTTAATTGAAGCAGCAGGCAGAGAAAAGCTCTCTCCTGCTGTGCTTTCATTAAAATCAAATTTAAAATCCCCGATAGTGATAAGACATCCATTATGTCGCCGCCGGTCCAGAGATGTGTCAGGTGTGCGCGAGAGACATAACGGACACTTTTGTAACTGCCATGTATACAGTACATTCAGAACACATTTTAGGAACAGATCTATGCCGCATAGAAATCTATGCGGATCAGATGTGCCATGTAAACGCGGCTAATGTCTACTTCAAATGCAGTTAGAAATATGGGACAGTTGCTCCATTTTGTTTATATGCTACAGGCCGAAAGACTAAATTAATATGTAACTTACTTGCTCCTTTTAAGTAGGCTATAACATTGCTTGGGGAGTCCAATTCCTCCACTGAAAAGGGTGGAAAGTGCTGACAACTCTGCTAGGTAGCGATCTATGACACTGTTGTTTTTTATTGGTCGTCATGAAAAAAACAAAAGGGGTAACACTGTCGATATTTATCAAATAAAACATAGGGGGGAACACTGTTGTTTTTCACACACTGTTGTTTTAATCAAATGAAACATGAGGGGTAACACTGTCTTTTTAATCAAATGAAACATAAGGGGTGACACTGTCATTTTTTATCGGTCGTCATGAAAAAAACATAAGGGGTAACACTGTCGTTTTTATCAAATGAAACATGAGGGGTGACACTGTCATTTTTCTTTGGTCGTCATTAAAAAAAAACATAAGAGGTAACACTGTTGTTTTTTATTGGTCGTCAAGAAGAAAAACATAAGGGCACTGTTGTCTTTGTCGAATAAAATATAAGGGGTAACACTGTCATTTTTCATCAGTCGTCATGAAAAAACCATAAGGGGTAACACTGTCGTTTTTTATTGGTTGTCATGAAAAAAACCATAAGGGAAATATTAGAAAAACACACATACATTTTAATGTCATGTATATCCTCTTTATTGATCATTGATCATTGTGTATTGTCATCGCCTCAGTGGTGCAGTGGAGTGTACTCTGCCTAACCCACTGGCGACCGCGGCTCAATTTCTGTGGAAAACACAATATCTTTGTAATGCTATCATGTCTATCATGTCATATATAACCACAGACATATTTAAATTATAAATATCAGTGGGAAGTGGAGAGAGCTGTGAGCTAACCCCCTGGAGACTGAGGTTCAAGTCCGCTTGATGTCCTCTGTTGGAAGACTCTTATCTCTATTTCATGCGAATTATAAAGTCAAGTATAACCATTGTGTTGACTTTTTCCGATGTCTTGATGGTGCATTAATAAGTTCGGAGGTTAATACTCCAAACAGCTCATATTCGGATCCCTGCAAAAAAGTTGACAGGGGTACCACTTTCGTTTTTTATTGGTCGTCATGAAAAAAAAGCATACATGAAAAAAAAAATTGTCCTTGTCAAATAAAATATAAGGGGTAACAATGTTGCTTTTCATCAGTCATCATGGGGAAAAAACATAAGGGGTAACACTGTCGTTTTTATCAAATGAAACGTAAAGGGTAACACTGTCGTTTTTTATCTGTCGTCATGAAAAATCCATAAGGGGTTACCCTGTCAAAATGAATAGAATAAAACATAGGGGGTAACACTGTTGTTTTTATCAAATGAAACATGAGGGGTGACACTGTCGTTTTTCTTTGGTCGTCATGAAAAAAACCATAAAGGGTAACACTGTTGTTTTTTATTGGTCGTCATGAACAAAAACATAAGGGGTAACACTTTTTTTTTTATTGGTCGTCAAGAAAAAAAACATAAGGGGTAACTCTGTTATTTTTATCGGCCGTCATGAAATAAACATAAGGGGTAAACCTGTCGATATTGATCAAATAAAACATAGGGGGCAACACTGTTGTTTTTCTTTGGTCGTCATGAAAAAAAACACAAGGGGTAACACTGTCGTTTTAATCAAATGAAACATGAGGGGTAACACTGTCGTTTTTATCAAATGAAACATAAGGGGTAACACTGTCATGTTGTTTTTCAAACAATGTTGTTTTTTATTGGTCTTCATGAAAAACAACATAAGGGTTAACACTGTTGTCTTTTTCAAATAAAATATAAGTCGTTTTTTATTGGTCGTCATGAAAGAAAACTTAAGGGGTAACACTGTTGTTTTTAATTGGTCGTCATGAAAAAAAACATAAGTGGTAACACTGTTGTTTTTCTTTGGTCGTCATGAAAAAAAACACAAGGGGTAACACTGTCGTTTTTTATTGGTCCTCATGAAAAAAAACACAAGGGGTAACACTGTCGTTTTTTATTGGTCGTCAAGAAAAAAAACATAACATTAAAATGTATATGTGTTTTTCTATTATTTCCCTTATGGTTTTTTTATGACGACTGATAAAAAACGACAGTGTTAAAAAAGTGTTCTTTGGTCGTCATGAAAAAAACAATAAGGGGTAACACTGTTGTTTTTTATTGGTCGTCAAGAAAAAAAACATAACATTAAAATGTATGTGTGTTTTTCTATTATTTCCCTTATGTTTTTTTTCATGACGACCAAAAAATACGACAGTGTTACCCCTTATGGTTTTTTTATGACGACTGATAAAAACGACAGTGTTAAAAAAGTGTTCTTTGGTCGTCATGAAAAAAACCATAAGGGGTAACACTGTTGTTTTTTATTGGTCGTCAAGAAAAAAAACATAACATTAAAATGTATGTGTGTTTTTCTATTTTTTCCCTTATGTTTTTTTTCATGACGACCAAAAAATACGACAGTGTTACCCCTTATGGTTTTTTCATGACGACTGATAAAAAACGACAGTGTTAAAAAAGTGTTCTTTGGTCGTCATGAAAAAAACCATAAGGGGTAACACTGTCGTTTTTGATCAGTCGTCATGAAAAAAAACATAAGGGGTAACGCTGTTGTTATTTATTGGTCCTCATGAAAAAAAACACAAGGGGTAACACTGTCATATTTTATTGGTCGTCATGAAAAAAAACATAAGGGAAATAATAGAAAAACACATACATTTTAATTTCATGCATATCCTCTTTATTGATGATTGATCATTGTGAATTTTCATCGCCTCAGTGGTGCAGTGGAGTGTACTCATTGATAAGTTCGGAGGTTAATACTCCAAACAGGTCAGGTTCGGTTCCCTGTGCAGCATTCTTCAAGGAAAGTGGTCAAATCCGGATATCTATTTAGGTTACTTTATTTGTTAAAGTATTTCGGTATGGTAACTATGGAGCAAAAGGAGAGGAAGCGTGTCTAACATGTGCGAGAGAAATAACGTGAGCTATTTCGAGCCACGGGCAAAAGCCCATGTCTCTCTGCGGGTGTACCTAAGATCTCTGGCCTCTTCACTTCGAATCACCCGCTAGAGGCCGTCAAGGGGGCGTGGCCTATGTAGTGGGTGTGGCCGGGGTGACGTAATGGCTCCGCCCCTGTCTAAAGGTGCTGCCATCTGTGGCAAAAGTAGTTATTGCAGCTTGTTCGATCCTACTTCCTACTGGCTATGTGAGGGTAATGCAGCTTGTGTGTTTGAATCTGCTTCCTAGAGGCTATGTGGAGGCAGCTTATGTTCTTAAAATACGTAACACCTACAAAAACGTCGGCAGGGGTACCGCTGTCGTTTTTTATCGTCATGAAAAAAACCATAAGGGGTACCTCTGTTTTTTTTTTTATTGGTAGTCATGAAAAAAAACACAAGGGGTAACACTGTTGTTTTTATCGGTCGTCATGAAAAAAACATAAGGGGTAACACTGTCGTTTTTTATCGGCCGTCATGAAATAAACATAAGGGGTAAACCTGTCGATAATGATCAAATAAAACATAGGGGGTAACACTGTTGTTTTTCTTTGGTCGTCATGAAAAAAAACACAAGGGGTAACACTGTTGTTTTAATCAAATGAAACATGAGGGGTAACACTGTCGTTTTTATCAAATGAAACATGAGGGGTGACACTGTCATTTTTTTCTTTGGTCGTCATGAAAAAAACAATAAGGGGTAACACTGTTGTTTTTGATTGGTCGTCACGAAAAAAAACACAAGGGGTAACACTGTTGTTTTTTATTGGTCGTCATGAAGAAAAACATAAGTGGTCACACTGTTGTCTTTGTCAAATAAAATATAAAGGGTAGCACTGTCGTAATTGGTCGAATGGTTGTCATGAAAAAAAAACATATTTGAAAATAAATAATTGTCCTTGTCAAATAAAATATAAGGGGTAACACTGTTGTTTTTCATCAGTCATCATGGAAAAAAAACATAAGGGATAACACTGTCGTTTTTATCAAATGAAACGTAAAGGGTAACACTGAATAGAAACACACACGCACACACGCGCACACGCGCACACGCGCACACACGCACACACGCACACACACACACACACACACACACACACACACACACACACACACACACACACACACACACGCACACCAATCAGATGGATCCGACCGGGATTTCCGTTGCGATGGGTTTCCTCCATCAGCGACTTATACAATAAACAAATTATGTAAAACAAAACCCCTCTTTCATTTTAAAATAATGTTATGCAAATATGTTGAATAGGCCTCCATCTTTGTTATACTTTTAAAATGTTCCTATATAGCCTATTTTATAGCTTGCACACTGATATTTTAAAACAGGAATGCGAAATGCGAAATGCATCCTGGGATATTTAACGGTCCCATGGACATATTGGGCTAGCGGCTAGCCGCACCAGGAAGAAAAATAATCTCCGTTCACTTCAACAGAGAAACACTCTGAGCATGCCCATTTCAATGTTTCCAGTCCAATACACATTGCATTGGGCTGGTGGGGCTAGAGCCCCTCTTGCACCTCCAGACGAACTCAGCCGGAAGAAGCAAGCCAGGGTCGACTAAAAATTTAATAAAAGCGCCGAACTTGTTATTTTATAGTACTTTCTGGGGAGATTATTTTTTATATATATATAAATAAATATATATATATATTTCTCCTCCTTTTTGTCAACTTCCGGAACATTCGCTAGTTAGATTTTCTCAAACAGCAGTTTCAAGTACTGGTAGCATAGAACTAACGTTAGCCAAGTGGGGGCTCCATGATTGCTAAATCTAACGAGAGAGGTAAAATTGCCATTAAGGAAGGAAAGTATAGTATGCTTTGCGACTGTGCTTCGCAGTATGCCTTGCGAAACCCAGTATGCCTTTCGAAACACCTCGTGATTGGTCGATGAAAAGCTAACAGGAACGCCTAATGGGCGTTCTTGTGTCATGACGGAAACGCCCAAGCCTGCAGCTGGACCCTTCTCGATTCCTACAGCTAACTGAATTGAGTCATATCTTGATAAAAGGCGCCTATTATGCCTAAACTATAAGCATTCTGTTTACTTTTGAAGTTGATGGGTTGTAGGCTGTGGATATATCCTTAAAAAAAGTTTGCTATGCCACATTAACCTTCACAAATATATACAAAGTCCAAAACGCAATACAATCAGTGAATCTGATCTAACTGAGAGATGTTATGGCTACTGTGTGTGTCTATGTTGCCGCTGGTGCCATCTGCTGGTACATCCCTACTCATACAGTCCACTTCCAGCGGCAGATGGGTACGTCTGATCGAGCTTTTTAAGTCACATATGCACGCAGAAGCGCAAGTTCCCAATTATGGGATGACAGGGTGGGGAATAACCTCACTGACGCAATACAACGATGCATAATTATATATTTATATATATATTTAATTTTAAGTTTAAGTTTTACAGTAGGAAGACCAATTCGTTTTTTCCTGGATGTCATTTAAACGAAGGAATATGTATTTGAAAGCATTAAAGAATGGTATGGAAAGATATAAACTATGTATTTGTAATATGCAAACCAGTCAATGCAGAAGAGAGAAACAACTGAAAACAAATTACATTTGTAATCCCGATACATTCCGAGGTTCGTTGCATTAGAGAATATGACCAAAGTATACAGAATATAAAAAATATAGAATATAACCACTGTCCAGAGGCTGAAGATAAAGTAGTTCTCTGGCCAAAATAAAGACACTGACATCCAGTGTCCCACAATCATAATATCTGTCTATAATATCTAAAACTAACCCTAACCCATATTAATAACCCTAACGTTATGAACCCTAAAACGAACCGTAACCTAACTATACTAATAACCAAAACCTATTTAACCCTAAAACTGACCGTAACTAAATAAATAATCCTAACCTTATTAACCCTAAAACTAAACATAACCATACTATAAATAACCCTAACCCTATTAACCGTAAACACAAATCCTAGCGCTTAGATTACACTAACCCTATTCATTTACTAAACTTTACTATCTATATATATATATAATGTATGTTAATGTGTCTGTGTCTCCATGTCTCATAGGACTATTACTTTAACTTGGCAATTCGATCAACAGCCTCATGGTTTTTCATTCAAACTGGGATTTTACTGTCACAAGTTGGCATTAGAAAGTCAGAAGCGAGTTAGTTATTGAACAATAGTAGGCTAATAGTTGCCTTTCAGCTGAGCTATTGAATTAATTTACAGTTTTTCTCGATTGTATACACACAAAAAATTGAACTATGCGCACAATTCTGAAAGCTCATGTATCAACTACAAGACTCCAGACTGCTAAACTCTAAGCACAATTCCACTGTTTTCACATTTAGCTAAACTCTAAGCAAAAATCTCATCATTTAGCTCACTTGGTTCACCTTGATCACACTGGCCTTCAAAACGCAACGACTAATTACCAATAAGTCTAACTCACTTCTCACCTGTCAAACTCAACTGGCAAAACACTTCAGTCATGTGTCAGAGCATTAAAGAGGCCTCGATGAGCTCTAATGTGTTGTAGATATGGTCCTTTGGCCTGATCAGGATTGGAGGTGGGATGCATACTGATTCACATGTAGATCTGTTTCACCTCATTTATATTCATATTTTAATTTTTTGTTGGCCTACGAAAAGCTTTTTATGCAGTCAGTTCAGCTTAACATTTTACCGTATTACAGTAAAAAATATATATATTTGCTTTGTTACCTTTTTGTACTTGCACTGATTTCATCATTACATTCCCCGAAAGACAGTCTAAACATTTCCTCACTGTAGTGTTTTTCATTTTACTTATCAGTGCAATTACTGTACTGTAATTTACCAAAATAGGTAACATTGGTGTATTGTCAGAACAATGTTGCAGCATCAACTATTGGTGTACAGTATGACTCTGGGAAGCTGGGATTGTGAGTTTGGCCCATTGGATGGACAAATATGCATTGTATCCTATTCTGATACGATTGTGTCAGGGCAATATTTATATTATATATTCACAATATTGTATTACAATATGGCATGTCTTTATACTATATGTACCACCTAATTGCAACTTTAAAAAAGAAAGCTATTTCTAAACAATTTTATACATTTGAATATGTAACATGGCCTCATAAAGCCAAAACATATGTAAATAGTATTTTGATGGAAGTGTTTTGAATGATCACGTGTTTAATGGATGCTCTCTAAGAGATATTCATTTGATAGCTGTGTTTACTGTTTGGTGGGAAAAAACAGTTTTGAGAAGAATTTGTATATTTTTGACAAATTGATTAACTCTTCTCAGGTTTGTGTTTAGAGTTTTGAGAAATTGAGCTATAGTTTCAGAAAACATGTTTAAACGATTGAGAAAAACTGTCACGTAATCACGGCAACAACGACATAGGCCTATGCCAATTGTTTCAGATCGAACATTTAATGATCACTTTTCAATTATTTTATTTTCAAATCCGATCTCGATCCATTGGATCACTGACCCGGGGGGAACCGGCGGGCAACAGATACAAATCAACTTTTATTTTTTCGTCAGTCAACCATTAGCCGCTCTGCGAGTCTGCCAGCACAGCCAATTGTCTGGGATACAAAGCAGACTGCTCACTAATGTCTGGACTTCAGGTCCACTATGAGCATCGCTGGGAGCATCTGGACCGTCCACAGGTTCGAAGGCACTGACGGGCGCGCAACATGTGGAAGCGTGAACAGGAATATTTAGCAATTTCCATGTCAATAAACTGAGTGCAATTCAGTTTATTGACATGGGTCAATATGTCAATAAACTGAGTGCAATTTCCATGTCAATAAACTGTTATTTTTCTTATTTTTCTTAAAGAGCAGCAGCAACTGGTGGGTTTCGTGAGAGAGAGAGAGAGAGAGAGAGAGAGAGAGAGAGAGAGAGAGAGAGAGAGAGAGAGAGAGAGAGAGAGAGAGAGAGAGAGAGAGAGAGAGAGAGAGAGAGAGAGAGAGGTTGGAAGGAGGAAAAGTCAAAGCAGGAGTGAGGGGGGGGGGGGAGAATAGGGGGAGAGGGTGAAGAGAGAAAGACAGAAGAGAGAGACAGAGTTAGAGAGAGGAGAGACATAGACACAGACAGAGAGGGAGAGAAAAAGAGAGGGAGGGGAAGATAGAGGGACAGAGACACACTAAAAAAAACAGAGAGAGAGAGAGAGAGAGAGAGAGAGAGAGAGAGCGAGAGAGAGAGAGAGAGAGAGAGAGAGAGAGAGAGGCACTATTGCGTTCATAATTGGGGGCTAGTGGATAACAGGGTTTGGTATCAACGGGAAACCTGCGGACTGTGGAAGTGCTGGATGGAGTGATGCAGACTCTGACTACAAGCACCGAGGGATCAACAAATACTGCATTGACCGACTGTAAGTGATCTGAGGCTTTATTGATTCAGCATTTTCCCCTCTTGGTATTTTACTTGCCCGCGAGTACTGCAGTGTTGATTACAGCTAACTCTGGAGCAGATGTGCTGATGCACAATCTGGAAAGAAATACAAAGCTTTGAAAATAGCCTGAATACTGGGCATCTGAGTCAACCAGAGTCAACTTAATAATACATAAAGTGTCATTCATCACCATGTGTAATAGACATGCACAAGGACAGTGTATCTTGAATTACAGTACAGTCAGCCCCATTCAATATGTATTACGTTATGTCAGAGAGGTCCAGAGGCAACTTCAACCTGTTTATTTATGCGTGTTTATTTATGTGTGTGTGTGCATGTGTGTGTGTGTGTGTGTGTGTGTGTGTGTGTGTGTGTGTGTGTGTGTGTGTGTGTGTGTGTGTGTGTGTGTGTGTGTGTGTTGAGAGAGAGAGAATTGTGAGAGAGAGTAGAACTCAATGCTCCCGTCCCTACCACTATCCCTTAAGCACATTTCCATCATTTATCATTGTGTGTGTGTGTGTGTGTGTGTGTGTGTGTGTGTGTGTGTGTGTGTGTGTGTGTTTGTATGTGTGTGTGTGTGTGTGTGTGTGTGTGTGTGTGTGTGTGTGTGTGTGTGTGTGTGTGTGTGTGTGTGTGTGTGTGTTTGTTTGTGAGACTGCCTGTGTGCGTGAGTGTAACAGGAATATAAATACAGACACAAAATCATATTTGGTCATTTTATTTATTCTGTCATCAGAGTGACATACCACAAAGCTCCTTTGTTTTTCCTCTGTGTGTACTTTGTGCAGTACGTGTACTTTGTGTTGCATTAGTTTTGGCCCACTTCAAAAAGCTGACATTTATTTGCCTGTTCTAGTTGGAAGCACGGTAGCCAGATGGAGGCTGTTGATCTACTTAAAATGGTAGATGTGAAAGGACCATTACCTGGACCAGAGCAAACACACACACACACACACACACACACACACACACACACACACACACACACACACACACACACACACACACACACACACACACACACACACACACACACACACACACACACACACACACACACACACACTCTATCGACTGGTCGCTGAACAGATTCTGTGGTCTCTACACCTGCTTCCACTTGAGTGATAGATTGTGATTTCTTTTCAGGTACCTTGATGCTGTTGTTTCTATAACTTAAGTATCTTTCTAGATAAAATGCATACTTATGACAATACATGCATTTAAAAGCCAAGTACGATTTATATTGGCAATAATATTAACTATTTATTCTAAGTTCATTAAACAATATAAATGGTATGAACCTCTCCTATGCCGTGCCCCCCTGCACCCAGCGGCTAGGGCAGAGAGAAAGACCACCACTGCCTGGTCTGCATGACATCTCCAGAGAGAACGCATACACAGCCCATGCAGAACAAGACAAATAGTTTAGTAAATGTTGGCCAGTAAGTTAATGATTGCCCCAATGTCACCCATGGGTGGTTGCTAAGGTACTAAGGGGTGTTAAGGGGGAGGGGGGGGGGGGGGGGGGGGGGTTGAGATGCTGGTCCAGGAGCAGGTATCACAGTGACCAGCTGTAAACTAAACAGATGTATCCCACAAAGGAAATAAACATAAAGCTAAGTCCTACCTTCTTTCGCTATGCATTTGAAGGCAGCTGTTAACTAAGATCCACTTGACGCATAGAGAACACTCTGGGATTACACTAAGCGTCCTAAAGGTTGCTATGATAAAGCCATGGCTGGAAAACCCGAGCTCTTAACTGCACATTCACATGTGCTGTGCATGCATAATGTGTTCTGTCAGGGATGGAAGGGCCCCGGGAACATTCCCCCCTCTATTCTAGGAGCTCTATTTTAGGGAACAAGATACTTTTATTCAAAGCATATATTTATTTTCTGTATATTTACCTAACACCTGCAGTCATGTTTGTATTGTAGCCAATAAAGTTATAGACTACTATTTACTTTTGTGTTTTATTCTGTTGACAGTGAGAGTAAGCAATTAGTGAAAAAACAGATTCCATCAACAATAAACCATTTTGAGGGTACCAGGTTGTTGATTAAGGATGAATTTGCATGCATATGGCTTATAATCATTAACTACTCCTTTAAATTACACTTTGTTATATTCGTAGGCCACACAAGTTGATTTGACGATACGTGCATATATTAGTTTATCATTTATTTGGGTGCCCTGTTAATGGACCACTCTCGAGTGTTGTTCAACTCGGGTGTCGTTTTGTGTGGAGCGCAGGTACCTCACGGCCCCCTCTCCGTCCCTGTGCGTGTGCGTGTGTTGCAGAGGGCTGCGGGTGGTCCGGGGGTTCAGAGACGACATGGTGGGCCTGAGGAACCGGAGCACCTGGGAGCCGCTGCTCCTCAAGGCCTCCTGCATCCGCTCGTGTGCCAACGGCTGCTCCTTGGGCGTCACCACGGACCTCACCTACGCCAACACAGACCCCGAGGCCATAGAAGGTGATGGGCCGCGGGGGGCTTCAGGGCTCTACCTCCCACTGCTCACACTGCATGTCTGCAGGGAAAAGTCCAGAAGAAGGCAGTTTATATAGAAAATATCTTCATCCGAAGCCCCTCATTTAATTCAGGTGTCTTGCTAGGGGATGGCTACAGGTAACATGCAGACATTCATTGGGTATCAAACCCGGTACCCTTATTTGTTCTGTTCGGGGTACCGTTAAGGTAAAGCCAGGAGCTGGTTTGGTTGAAGGTGTGACGCAGCCTGCTTCATCGATCCGTCCCTGGCCTCTGCTTCCAGGCGTGTTTGTGTACCCCCTGGGGGAGAAGGAGGTGGTGGTGGGCTTCGAGGCGGTGATCGCGGGCCGGCTGGTGGGCGTGCAGATCCAGAGCCGGGGGAAGCTGAGGGACTGCTGCCTGGACTGCTGCCCCGGGTTACCTGTGGATGGCGGGGGGGACGGAGGGGAGTGGGGGGGCTGCTGCGGGGGCTCCAGCCTGGACATGAAGTGCACCAACGGTGAGGGGGGGGGGGGGGGGGGGGGGGGAGGCGTTGTCTTGTGCTGCTCATCGTAGCCCTTGGTTTGATTACAATTCGTTTTTGCATGCATTATGTCATAAGGCTTTCCCGGTATGATATCATCTAGGAGCTGCAGATTGGAAATTAGATAAGTCGTCTGTGTTGTGTATTAAACCACGAGCTGCCGGTTCTCCCTATGTCCTGACTGAGCCGGCGCATGAATCAGACCAACGATTATTGGACAGTAATCAGCATAACGTGATTATGTTTGCCACTGGAAGACCCATTTCAGTGCTTTCCCTCAACCACAAGGCCAATTAAGCCTTGTGGAATACACAGACATGAGAAAAATGTCTGAGCACTGAGGAATGCATTGCATTACAGCTGAAATTAACCAAAGAAATGTTACGTCTACAAGTAAAATTAATAACGATAATTGTAACCGCTTCAGGGGTTAAATAATGATTATGAATATAGCCGTTGCCGTGCCATGGCTGGCCTTCACCCGGTCTCATTCCAGCTAATGGGTTAGTCTGTGAGGGCAGGCGACAGCACGGGCTACACAGATTTTGGCCGACTGCCTGCTCGTTTAAATGGCTTTCACTCAGTACAACCATATATCAAATGAAAGTGCAGTGTTTCAGTTATTGTAAGACATCCTATGACAGAGGGGAAACGTGGACACGTCTTATGCATTAGACCATAAAGACAGATAGCAGTTAAGTTAAATCTCTAACACACTTTGTCAAGTCTCTCTTGGAAAAGAGTTTGAAATCTCAATGGTTTGATAAATAAATAAATAAAGTTTTGATTAAAAAAAACCGTTAACTATAACTATAAACAACAAAACGATTTTTGGAACCTTTAACGTTTGAGTCACACCTCTGGTATCTCTTTAATCCTACGGCGTGGAGATAACGTCTGGAATGTTCCCCGTGCGAAGGGCACCTGATCCTGGACGACGACCTGGAGAGAACCACCTTCATCGTGGGCACGGGCGTCATCGGCCCCCTGGAGCTGGTGTCCATCATCATCAGCACCACCCTGGAGCTGCCCACGCTGGAGAACGGGGCCATACGCATCGCCTACCCCACCCTGCTCACCCCCGTCGTCACGGGGCCACTGGGGGCCGGCAAGAGCGAAACCGGCGGGAAATCGGAGGAAATAGGGTAGGAACAACACATGTTGGTGCGGATTGGACCGATCTGCTGCGTCATGTCTCTCAGAGGCTCCACCACACGTTCTTAAACCGCCGTTCTTACGGTCCCTTGGGTCCCCTCAGGGGGACCAGTTGTTTCGGCGGGACCTCGGGCAAGCCGGAGCCGGCCCTGGGCACCAAGCTGGGGTGTGCCCACCTCATCTTCACCAGCCCAGCCGCCAACCCGGTGCCCTACCAGCTCAACTTCCAGCTGCTGGTCCGAGGGGCCTGCCTGCTGGCTGGTGGGTCCTTCAGTACCCCTGTTATGGACCTGGAAGGAAGCTGAACCAGCTGAGACGGAAATCTGAATAAATATTTTGAAAACAAATGTCATCTATAAATAGAGGCATTCGTCTGCATTCAACAGGGCAGGATGTTCTAGTGGGTCGGGTGTTTGAGTCCCAGTCAGAAGGTTCTAGGTTTGAACCCTAATGTCCACAGCATACCCGTGGGCATCCTTAAGCAGGATGCTTATTAACCACTGCCTTTATCTGCAATTATTTCTAGTGAGACAATTTGGATCAAAGCGTCTACCAAATAGTTTATAGTGCACTGCTCCGTCATATGGATATTAAAGTGTGACAGTGATACTTTATCTAAAGCATTACTGTGAGATTCACAGCACAAATTTACATCCATCCTAAATATTAATATAAGGGTGAATTGATGTGCCCTTGTTGTAAAGTCAATCGGTTCCTCCGTACCTGACTGTGCCCTCCACCCCGCCCCCCCCAGGCCTGGAGAGCCCCACTCACGCCCTGAGGGCCGATGCGGACCCCGGCGCCCAGAGCGCCTCCTCCACCTACATCACTCTGGCCCAGGAGCACCCCTACGACCGGCACATCGAGGTCATCCTGCACCTCAGCGGTCAGTCACAAACACATGGCGCTCCTCTAGTTGGGGTTTTTAATCCCCACTGGCTTCACTTCACTGACTTGATGCATGTGTCTGTTGGCCCCTGATTGACCCCCCCCCCCGCTGAACCCCCTTCCCCAGAGCCTCACAGCCCATTGGTCATCTTGGAGAGAGGCAGGCTCTCCTTCAGCCAGTTTGAAAAACAGATGTGTGCACGCCGGGACTACATCCGATGTGCCCGGAAGGAGTCGGAACCTGAGAAGAAGGTAAATGGGTTTGAATCTTCATCTTCATCACCACCACCACCATCATCTACCATTAACATCATCGCCGTCATCATCATCACCATTATTGTCAGCAATCCCCCATCATAAGCTCTGCCTTATGCTGGCCTCTCCACCCTCAGCTGGAGTTTGTGAGGAAGCGCTACCACAAGGACATCATGAGCAGCCCGGTGCTGATGCTCAACTTCTGCCCGGACCTGCTGGGAGACCCCCTGGACCTCCACAAGGCCACCCGGGAGCTGGTGTTCCTCATCGACCGCAGCGGCAGCATGAGCGGCGCCAACATCCGCCGGGTGAAGGTGAGCTGCAGGGGGGGGGGGGGGGCAGAGCAGTGGGGAGAACCCGTCTGGGTCAGCTTGGGGTTGGACCGCCGTCTCCCAATGGAGCTTGGGGAAGGGTTGGCTTGAGTCTAAAGGGAAGGATATAAAGATGCCTCACTCCAACCTGCTTCAAAATGACATGCATCTGAAGTCCCATTACGTCGGTTGTGATAGAATCATCTGCTATAACACAATAAGCTCATAACATGTAGGCATTTGAACAGCAACTTTTCACACATCTTCTCCTCCCATTTATAGTTGTTTTGAAGGTATGTGTGGTCCTATGAAGCAATTTAACTCAGATAAAAGTTGTATCAACTACCCCTTGATTTGAACCTTGGTCCCTAATGATGAGTGAGCAAGGGGTTGAACATGTGTATAATTTTTTGTGAGCCGTTTGACCTGAGCCCTGTTTGTTGGAATGCTGACAGGAGGGCTTGGTGGTCGCCCTGAAGAGCCTACCCCCGGGTACCATGCTCAACATCGTGGGCTTCGGGACCACCATCAAGGCCCTGTTCACCTCCAGCAAGCTCTGCAACGACGTGAGTAGCATGAGTTTTACTACCTAGCAGTACCATTACTACCTCCAACAGACAAGGATCATTCTTTTTTTGACGTAGGGTAACATTCATTTCCGCAAAATGTAAATCTAGCTTAACTTGCTTTAAAAATCATTGCTGAAGATCTTATAGCGTTAATAAATCAACCATGGTTGATACAAAATTACAAATACATACTTTACAAGGTTGACAGGGGCTCTCACAAATCGGGCTCAACTCCCAGATCTTATGTACCCTCCTTGTGGCGAGGCCTGTGTGGTGAAACGTGAGAGGAGCATGCTGGGAGCTTGTGTCCCGCGGCCTCCTCCCACTCAGTAGTCAGGCAGCAGGCCGGCTCCTTGGGTTGCCGTAGCAGCCAGGGGTATCAGGTTCTAGCCGGTCCAGGGGTCTGCGAGGACAGTCATTACACATACAGCGGACCATATGGTGACCTTTCATGCATTTTAACCGTGGTAGAAGACACCCCCCACCCCCCCCTCCATGTTTGCCCATGGTGTGATTTGAGGCAGCTTCAAGGCAGGTGTTACTTACCCTGTGGGTGTTTACTCTGTCTATATTAGACCGAGGTAGCTTCAGCTCTTCCTCTCTAAAGTCACACACACACACACACACTCGCCAACACACACACACACACACACACACACTCACCAACGCACACACACACACACACACACACACACACACACACACACACACACACACACACACACACACACACACACACACACACACACACACACACACACACACACACACACACACACACAAACACCCACTCTGCGTTTTCTAATTGGCACATGTGAGGTCAAACAGGGGTGGGTGCATCGCAGCAACACAGACATGTGTTGAGTTTGTTTGTGCAGGAAGCGGCAGAGCTTTGGGGCAGGTGTTGTTGGCTGAGGCCCTCCTCACTGCCGGAGGTATCTGCACTGACCTAACCTAATCAGGTTTTATCTTTATGTCTTTCTCCCTCTCTCTCTCTCTCTCTCTCTCTCTCTCTCTCTCCCTCTCTCCCTCTCTCTCTCTCTCTCTCTCTCTCTCTCTCTCTCTCTCTCTCTCTCTCTCTCTCTCTCTCCCTCTCTCTCTCTCTCTCTCTCTCTCTCTCTCTCTCTCTCTCTCTCTCTCTCTCTCTCTCTCTCTCACTCTCGATCCTTCTCTGTACCTCACTATGGCTCGCTCCTCTGTCTCTCTCCCTCTCTCCCCCCTACCTCCCCCCCCCGCCCCCTCTAGGTGACTCTGGTGCAGGCGTGTGAGTACGTCCAGAGGATGCGGGCCGACATGCGGGGCACCAACCTGCAGGGGGCGCTGTCCTGGGTGTTCCAGCAGCCCGTGCAGCGGACCTGCCCCCGGCAGGTGTTCGTGGTGACGGACGGGGCGGTCAGCGGCGTGGGCAAGGTGCTGGAGATGGTGCGCAGGAACACATGCACGGCCAGGTACAGTGACGGACCTGGTGGAGGAACCCGCTTTCATCACGGAGAGGGGGGACATTTAGGGATCGCACTCGACAAGTTCACTACAGTACCACACTGGGTAATGGTAGTAGTTTACGAGAGTAGCTTAGAGTTTATAATTTACAGGAAAAGTATATAGTAGAAGAAGTAGGGTTAAAGGGTTAAAGTATAAAATATACAGGTAGGAAGACGCTAAATATACAGTAGCCTATAATGTATATTATATAGGTTATAGCATATATAGAGTTTATAATATAGTGTATGGCATTATGCAGTATATTAAATATATCTATTACTATATAGTTTATATTTTATATAATTTATAGTATCAAATATAGAATACACAGTCCTAATATACAGTGTGACTAGCATATAATGGATGAATTGAAAAAGTAATTGAAAACTAAATAAACAAACAAAAACAACCTCATATATCCCTTTATACGAGTAACAGATATGACCGGGTCAGAAATATTAATGTTCCACTTTAAGGAGTCAGAACCGTGCAAAAAAGAGAAAGGGAAAAGTTGCCAGGAAGGGGAGCCGGAGGTCCAGAGCCCCGCCCACTAATCCTGCTGAGTGCTATCCTCTGCAGTGTGTCCCCCCCCACACCTCAACCACCGCCACTCCCCACCCAGTCCTCCGCTCCCTAGACTCCAGTCCCTCCACCTAGGCTGCCCCTCCCTCATCAGTATTCTCCGCTGTAGCGCTGGACTTTAGCTGTCAGGACGAGGCACTATGTGGGCATGGTTACACTGAAAACAGTCCACTCAAGGTTAGGGCTGATTAACGCTGCTGTCAAACCTCTATCTACTCACTCTCATAAATTAGACCGGCACACTAGGTTTATACAGCTTTAAGATGCTCAATAACATATAATTGACATAACATTTAGCCTATGATTTTATAAATAATAAAATACTAAAACAGATGATACACTAAACAAAGATACGTTATGTGTGTGTGTGGATATACAGCATATTGCTATACACACAAAGTTAGGGCAAGTTCAGGAGTTTCACAACAGTATTATCTTTATGTTGATTGATTTACTGCCATCCAGACGGGTCCCTTGTGGTTCCAGAGCCATTAATGCTGTAGCTTCCCGCTCCGTTTGTCCTCTATCCTTCACAGACTTCTAATTAGCCAAATGGCTTGTAATCTCTCTCTCTCTCTCTCTCTCTCTCTCTCTCTCTCTCTCTCTCTCTCTCTCTCTCTCTCTCTCTCTCTCTCTCTCTCTCTCTCTCTCTCTCTCTCTCTCTCTCTCTCTCTCTCTCTCTCTCTCTCTCTCTCTCTCTCTCTCTGACACAAATAACGGTTCTGTCCGTCTTGACGGCCACTAAATATACCCTCAGCGACCAAGGCAGCAGTCCTTTCCATGTGTTCAATATGCCTCAACGCGCTTACACCAGTGAACATGACCAGGTTGATGCTTAGTCATGTAATAGGAGGGAGACAATTGTATAACTTACACATAATGAATAGAAGTAGAGGAAAGATTTGTCTTGAATTACCTCATTTATTCAGCTATTCATAAATGAATGAATGAATTATATCCTTCATGGATTAACCCCAAGCATCACCTGTGCAGGTGTTTTGGTATAGGCCTGGGCCCGCGCGCTTGCAGAAGGCTGCTGCAGGGCATGGCCAAGCTAACTGGGGGAAGCACAGAGTTCCTGGATGAGGAGGAGAGACTTCAGCCAAAGGTTGGAGAAGTGACAGCACTGCCACATAGTGGAGAACGTGTGAATTCAAATAGAAAGAGATTGGTTTATAATAATAAGTTTGTTATTTTTACATGTTGATGTCATTATTACCTCTATTTTTTCATTTGAATAGTAATGGTTATGGTATGTCCAACGTTCTCAGTTAATAAAGTCACTGAAGAAGGCCTTTGAGCCGGTGCTGACCGACCTGCGGATCGACTGGTACCTCCCTGAGAACATGGAGGCTCTTCTCTCCCCCAATGAGATCCCTCCCCTCTACCCTGGGAACCGGCTGATTGGCTACTGTACTCTCTACGATATGTCAGATTACAAAGGCAAAAAGATGGAGGTAGGGGCTTTCTAAAAAAATAAAAAAGATGTGTTCACATGTATCATGTGATAACTCAAATGATGCCCTGCCAGACAGACAGACGCCACTCTCATGCCTATCCCTGTCCTACCATAGGCTAACGGACGGGACGACAAGCGGGCCAGTCGCGGCTCCACCGGCTCTGTGTTCGGGCCGTCCAATGACGAGCTGTCCCCGCCCTCCACCTCGGAGCTCCTCCCCGGGATGGCGTCCACGGACGTGACGGAGCTGGAGGACGCGCTGAAGGAGATCTCCAGGGAGATCTCCTGCGAGTTCTCCTGCGCCCGAGAGGCCGACCCGAGCAGCAGCTCAGGTCAGAACCTCCAGGGGTGGGGCGCCTGGGGTGGACACACGCTTCACAACAGGCAGACTAGTACAGGATGTGGGGAAGGCAAATCAACTCTTCTGAGACACACACAGCCTCTACCCTCTACCAAGCCTCAATGTGTTGTTTTTTTTGTAAGCTCCTATGCATGAATGATCATTGTTCCCTGCCGTGAGAGGACAAAGGTATTCATCAACTCACAGTTCAGAGTTACGATTGAACCACAATTACTCACTAAGCAGACACTTTTGTCCAAAGAGACCGTGAGATTAGCTTGTTTTCTGTTCTGCATCCACCTTTCCTGCCTCCTAGCACACATACGGGGCTGTTCCTTGACTCTTAGCTTTGGGCCCGGTCCAGGTGTGGAGCACGACGGGACCAGTGGCGTGAGGCAGAGGATCCAGGAGCGCTCCTACGTCCAGGAGCAGTACGTCCTGACGCGCTGCTCGCTCAGCAGCGAGCGGGGCGTCCCGACGCGGCCCCCCAGCCGCACCAACGCCTCCTCCGTGTCCGAGGCGGCCGGGGGGCCCTCCTTCCCCCTGGACTCCCGCCCGGGGCCCCTGATGGAAGCGGGGTCCCTGCCCCAGGGCCTGGAGAAGATGCCCGCGCCGGAGCAGAAGACCTCGCTGTCCCGCTGGTCCGAGTCGCCGTGGCAACTGGACCTCTCCTCTGAAAGCACTAACAGTAGCAAGAGGGTAAGACCAATTACATTAGGCTGATTCTAGGTTCCAGGAAGTTAATTAGGCTTCTAATGGCTTGTACCCTATCAAGCACCGTCGCCATATGTGTTTTCTCTTACTTGTTGCTGTTCGGAGCGGTTCATCTGGGTACCGCTAATAACAAACTAATGAGGTTAACAGAAATCACCCTACTTTTACTTCCAAAAGCTGGAGTGGCTCTGTTATTTTTTTAGCATCTCTGTTTTTGGTCATTTGTTTAGTAAAAACCTCTTTTGTCCCCCCCCCCCCACCCCCGAGACCCCGAGTGGGCGGCTGTCTGGGGTGGAGGACGCCCGCAAGAGACAGCGGGCTCTGGTGCGCTCCACCATGGCGGCCCGGAGCTTCTCCTCCCCCCAGGGCGACCTGGACATGCACCGCCTGCGGAGGGCGCTGGAGAGGGTGTCCTTCGACCAGACCCTGGGCGGCCGGCTGGAGGAGAGCGACGGAGAGACCTACTCCACCCCTAGAGGGGTCCTCGCCCGCAGAAGCCTCACTGACTCCAGTGAGCCGCCCCCCATGAAGGACCCCTCTACCTCAGCCCTCTGCTCTCTTTATAGCTTTCCTCCTTTCTTTTGTGTTTTTCTACTGAAATGTTTTAATTTATTGAAGTGTCTAGTTCCCTCCATCATTGTTTCTATTTCTCCAATGACAGTAATCTGTCTCTAACTATGTCTTTATCAGGCTACCTCTGTATCCAGCTATCTATTTATATATATTCATAAATTTGTCTTTCTAGCTTTTCTTTATTTATCTATATTTATCTGTATGTCTGTCTATCAATCCATCCATCCATCCATCCATCCATCCGTCCATCCATCTGTCCATCCATCCGTCCGTCTAACCGTATCTATCTGTTCGTCCACCCCTCCCTCTCTCCCTCCCTCCATCAGACGGGCTTCTGTTCCCCGCCTCCCCTCTGGACTGGGACCACTTCACAGACCCAGACTACCTGTTCAGCGGCGCCGAGCCCCAGGAGACCCCCCCCCCTAGGCAGTGCCGCTCCGTCATCCACGGCCTGCTGGGGGGCCAGCCCATGTCCTGGGAGGTCACGGTGGACCTCGGCCCCCTGTGGGCCCCTGAGGAGCAGGGCAGTCCCGACAGCGGAGAGGAGGAGGGCGGCAGGGAGGGGCGATACGAGGACCCCTGGGAGGAGATGCTCCACCAGCTGACCGCCCGCTCCGTCATCAGAGACTTTGAGAAGATGGCGGAGAAGGAGAGCGACATTGAGCATGGTGGGTGGTTTAAGGGTTATTTATTTCTTGATTGCCTCACACACAAATCTATGATGATATACTTAATCCAAACCGTTTACCTTTAGTCCTTTCAGCACACAATTTTATCCAAGGCCACTTATAAATGAGGTGGAGAACAATATATATAATATGTGTATATAAAAACAATTTGACATAGTGCAGTGAATACTAGGAATCAGAAACGCAACGAAAGTTTATTTTAGGTTAAGGACACAAAGTCTGTTGTAATATTGTTTACGACACACTTACTGTACTTCCTATGCCGGCATGAATGTTTGTGCTTGTCTCAGGCCCGGCCAAGCGCTACAGAGTGAAAGCCATCCAGACCAGCAGGCGCTGCAACATCATCTGCATGTACACCACCTTCGCTGCCACCGACCGCAGCACGGCCACAGGCCTGGCCGGCAGCCTGGAGGTCAGAGCAGGTGAGACCCCAGCACGCCTCGCAACAAACGCATTCATCATCATCACTCATATCATTACTATATCATTCATTATTCATCATTCAAATGATCATTCATAGCGTGTTGTCTAAAATGTGATGTGATCTAGTACGTATAAAGTTGCGGTCTGAACAACATTGTGGATGAGGCTCTATTGTGGTCACTGTGCGTGTGCGTGTGCAGACGAGCGTCTGGGGACGGGCCAGGGCTCCCAGTCAGGCAGTCGCAGGCAGAGGGCCTACTCTGTGGGGCTGGGCCGCCGGCGCTCCAGCAGGGACAGCGGAGACATAGAAGAGCCCTGGAACTCCACCGGTATACTGGATCACAGCCCTATAGTGAACCACCACTCAGCTTATAGTGAACCACCACTCAGCCCTATAGTGAACCACCACTCAGCCCTATAGTGAACCACCACTCAGTCCTATAGTGAACCACCACTCAGCCCTATAGTGAACCACCACTCAGCCCTATAGTGAACCACCACTCAGCCCTATAGTGAACCACCACTCAGCCCTATAGTGAACCACCACTCAGCCCTATAGTGAACCACCACTCAGCCCTATAGTGAACCACCACTCAGCCCTATAGTGAACCACCACTCAGCCCTATAGTGAACCACCACTCAGCCCTATAGTGAACCACCACTCAGCCCTATAGTGAACCACCACTCAGCCCTATAGTGAACCACCACTCAGCCCTATAGTGAACCACCACTCAGTCCTATAGTGAACTACCACTCAGCCCTATAGTGAACCACCACTCAGCCCTATAGTGAACCACCACTCAGCCCTATAGTGAACCACCACTCAGCCCTATAGTGAACCACCACTCAGCCCTATAGTGAACCACCACTCAGCCCTATAGTGAACCACCACTCAGCCCTATAGTGAACCACCACTCAGCCCTATAGTGAACTACCACTCAGCCCTATAGTGAACCACCACTCAGCCTATAGTGAACCACCACTCAGCCCTATAGTGAACCACCACTCAGTCCTATAGTGAACCACCACTCAGCCCTATAGTGAACCACCACTCAGCCCTATAGTGAACCACCACTCAGCCCTATAGTGAACCACCACTCAGCCCTATAGTGAACCACCACTCAGCCCTATAGTGAACCACCACTCAGCCCTATAGTGAACCACCACTCAGCCCTATAGTGAACCACCACTCAGCTTATAGTGAACCACCACTCAGCCCTATAGTGAACCACCACTCAGCCCTATAGTGAACCACCACTCAGCCCTATAGTGAACCACCACTCAGCCCTATAGTGAACCACCACTCAGCCCTATAGTGAACCACCACTCAGCCCTATAGTGAACCACCACTCAGCCCTATAGTGAACCACCACTCAGCCCTATAGTGAACCACCACTCAGCCCTATAGTGAACCACCACTCAGCCCTATAGTAAACTACCACTCAGCCCTATAGTGAACCACCACTCAGCCCTATAGTGAACCACCACTCAGCCCTATAGTGAACCACCACTCAGTCCTATAGTGAACTACCACTCAGCCCTATAGTGAACCACCACTCAGCCCTATAGTGAACCACCACTCAGCCCTATAGTGAACCACCACTCAGCCCTATAGTGAACCACCACTCAGCCCTATAGTGAACCACCACTCAGCCCTATAGTGAACCACCACTCAGCCCTATAGTGAACCACCACTCAGCCCTATAGTGAACTACCACTCAGCCCTATAGTGAACCACCACTCAGCCTATAGTGAACCACCACTCAGCCTATAGTGAACCACCACTCAGCCCTATAGTGAACCACCACTCAGTCCTATAGTGAACCACCACTCAGCCCTATAGTGAACCACCACTCAGCCCTATAGTGAACCACCACTCAGCCCTATAGTGAACCACCACTCAGCCCTATAGTGAACCACCACTCAGCCCTATAGTGAACCACCACTCAGCCCTATAGTGAACCACCTCTCAGCCCTATAGTGAACCACCACTCAGCTTATAGTGAACCACCACTCAGCCCTATAGTGAACCACCACTCAGCTTATAGTGAACCACCACTCAGCCCTATAGTGAACCACCACTCAGCCCTATAGTGAACCACCACTCAGCCCTATAGTGAACCACCACTCAGCCCTATAGTGAACCACCACTCAGCCCTATAGTGAACCACCACTCAGCCCTATAGTGAACCACCACTCAGCCCTATAGTGAACCACCACTCAGCCCTATAGTGAACCACCACTCAGCCCTATAGTGAACCACCACTCAGTCCTATAGTGAACCACCACTCAGCCCTATAGTGAACCACCACTCAGCCCTATAGTGAACCACCACTCAGCCCTATAGTGAACCACCACTCAGCCCTATAGTGAACCACCACTCAGCCCTATAGTGAACCACCACTCAGCCCTATAGTGAACCACCACTCAGCCCTATAGTGAACCACCACTCAGCCCTATAGTGAACCACCACTCAGCCCTATAGTGAACCACCACTCAGCCCTATAGTGAACCACCACTCAGCCCTATAGTGAACCACCACTCAGCCCTATAGTGAACCACCACTCAGCCCTATAGTGAACTACCACTCAGTCCTATAGTGAACCAACACTCAGCCCTATAGTGAACCACCACTCAGTCCTATAGTGAACCACCACTCAGTCCTATAGTGAACCACCACTCAGTCCTATAGTGAACCACCACTCAGCCCTATAGTGAACCACCACTCAGCCCTATAGTGAACCGGTCCATCCGTCCATGTTCTATTCTTTCTTTACTTGCTGCTATCTGCTTCTGCAGTGTTCAGTGTTTTCTTGTTTTACTTATTTTGCGATGTCAAGACTTTTGTACCACTCAGCCCTATAGTGAACCACCACTCAGCCCTATAGTGAACTACCACTCAGCCCTATAGTGAACTACCACTCAGCCCTATAGTGAACCACCACTCAGCCCTATAGTGAACTACCACTCAGCCCTATAGTGAACTACCACTCAGGCCTCTCAGAGGACGCTCGTCTAGAGGGGCGCAGGGGAACTCAGATTAAAATGATCAAGGAGTAGGTAGGGGCAGGGGGTACGGGAGGACGGTGGACATCGGGGTTCGAAACCGGTACATTTTGGCTGCAAGTCACCACCCTAAACTATCGTGACCCTAATACCATGACTTGTGTGTATTTTTTTTTTGTGATTTCACTGTAGTGAGATTATTCTTAAATAAAGGTAAATAAAGGTTGTGATTTAAATTGAAAAAATTCTGTGAATATAATTCCCTTTGTCTCTTCCTCTCAGATAAGGATGAGACCCCAGCATCACCATGTAGCCTTACATCCTGGGATTCAAGTAAGACCTGTAACCAGCCCTTAAGTCCTTCTTTCCCATTAATAAAGCTCTTTTCTAACTACGTCCTGTGCCTAGTAAGCGAGAAGGTTGAAATGTAAACTGTGGATTTACCGTTGGTAACTCTTCAGACGCTGGCGGCGGAGGGTACCCCTCCAGCCCCCCTGCCGTGGCACCCCACGCCTCAGGCTCGCGCTCCCAGCGTTCAGTCGAGAGCAAATCCATGGAGAGCTTCTTCGGCACCAGGTGGGGCCTTCACCTGACACGGGCCCTCAAACAACTATCAAGCATGTTTTCAAATCATTCGCAAACCTGGTGTGTGTGTGCATGTGTGTGTGTGTGTGTGTTTGTTGTGTGTGCAGGTTCCCCCTGGGCAAACTGAGGTCCTCTGTGTCGTCCGGAAAGCACATCCCTCTCAAGACCCACTGTCTGTCGGCCGAGACGGAGAAGCAAGCCGAGACGGAGGCTCCGGACTACCTGCCGCTGGTGATGAGGCCGACAGACGGGAATCATTCATGACATGAAACCGCACGAGATGACCCAGAAATACACAACACCAGCTTGAACGTAGATGCTGTGATTATGAACGCCTCGCCGCTGTGTCCTCAGGTGCGCCTGCAGCTGGCGTCGGGGGCCTTCCTCCTGACGGAGACCTACTCCGACTGCCTCCAGATCCCCCTGGACCGCCTGAAGAGGGCGTCCCCCTACAGCCTCCACCGCCGGAGCCTCAGCCCCCCCTTCCGCTGCACCTGTCCCAGCGCCGGCAAGCCCCCCTCCCAGCCCCACATCTGCACCACCTCCTCCCTGCCCCGCCCCCCGGCGCCCCCCTTCCACCACACCCCCGACCACGCGCCGCTCGGCCTGGAGCCCCGGGCGCGGCTGAGGCGTCAGTCCGAGCGCGAGCCCCCGGCGACCGCTACGCCCGACCTCCCCAGCTCCGAGGAGGGCTCCCTGGAGCTGCAGGTCTCCCAGGGCCAGCCGGACAGCGGGCGCGGCTCCGAGACGGACGCCTGCGAGGGCTCTCCGGCGGACCCATCGGCGGCGGCGGCGGCGGAGGGCCGGGGGGCCGAGCAGGAGGACGTGGTGGGCTGCAGCTGGGCCACGGCCGTGGCTCTGGCCTGGCTGGAGCACCGCTGCGCCGGCTACTTCATGGAGTGGGAGATGGTGGCGGCCAAGGCCGACTTCTGGCTGCGCGGCCAGCGGCTGCCCGAGGAGGTGGACCTGGCCGGGCTGAAGGGGGCGGCCAGGCAGCTGTTCCTGCTGCTGCGCCACTGGGACGAGAACATCCAGCTCAACATGCTGTGTTACAACCCCAACAACATGTGAGGGCGGCGGGGGCAACGGGGGGGGATGCCAAATATAGCAGTAGTGATTGAAATGGTTAGGGCCCTGGTGATAGGCAGTGCCAGTGCATCCACGAGTACGCCACTGTAGGAATTCAATGTAAGGGCCAAGCTGATGGAGTGTCCCCTGGCCAAGATTGATTTCACATGATATGCCTTGCGATAGATTCTGTTCAGACTGCTCTCTGACATGACTACTTGACATTTCACGTTGACCAAGTTGCCTTTTATAAATTGGATGTCATTTGCGCATTCATATGACATACATGCCTTTCATATGAATGTTATATGGATATGCTCCTAATATATACTTTGATGCCCAAGGGGAGAGTGGGTGTACTAATTAAAACGTTTAAAGCCTACTACTGAGTACCATAATCAGGTAACAATAAAGAGTGGATTTGTATATGTATTTGACTCATGATTAATCAATAATTTGAATTTATTGTTTTACAAAATAAAATCACTTTGAAAACAGTGAATTTGCACCAAAAACAAACAAACATGGTAACCGGTCATTAGTTAGTTGAATAAAAAAAGAAGCGTCTTGTTCACATTAAAATGATTATTCTGTGAAGAGCCACATTGAAATAAGAAGGTAAGTTAAATACAATAAATGCTGAAGTGCCGTGATTGTCCCTAGCATAGTTGTGCAGGAATCTGCCCGACTATTGCATTCTATTTTTGGCAGTCACTCATGCCTGTGGATCTACAAAACGCATTCCTCACACAGCTGAACGTAAAGCTTAGACTTTCACTTGTTGCAACACAACAGAACATATTCTTTCAGTAAACTGCGCCAATATTGATGCACTTGTGAATTATGACCATTTTTCTAAAGTATGGTTTGGTAACAAAATAAATACAGAGAAGGAGGAGGGGCGGTGGTAAATGTCCACTCACAGATGTCCTTCACATTCTCCATCAAGCTATATTACAGCACAGCAAACCTTCACAGCTTCTCCTTCAACGCTGAAACCCTCTCATTTGGCTACAATCTGGTTTAAAACAGAACCTGAGAGACCCCCTTCAGTTCCCCTGCTGAACCACAGCGCAGGAGTTACACACACAAACACACACACCTGGCCTGCCACGGGTGTGATCACCCCCCCCCCCCCCCCCCCCTCCCCGACCCAGGTCAGTGAGCTCTCTCCTGGCGGTGACCCCCCCGGTGAGTAGCTGACACGGCCAGAACGGTACGCTCCTCCATTTTAAGACAGTCCACTCGGGGGGGGGGGGGGGAGGGGGGACCCTCTGGACCGGCTGTGGCAAAGCGGGTGTGGAGATGGGAGAGGGTCGGGGGGGGACGGAAACCACTCAGTCAGCGGTCAGGCCCCGACCTTAACCACGCTCCAGCGTTGGCCGAGTCTAGCTGGGACGGAGCCTAGAGCTGCTTGTCCTTTTGGGGCGCTCCTTGGTCTTGGGTCGGGGTGGGGGCCGGGCTGGGGACCGGCTCCGGGGCCAGCCACAGGGACAGCAGCATGACGAGGTGGCACGCGTGGAGGGCCGCCGAGCTGTACTCCGTGGAGGGGTAGGTGTTCCACGAGAGCTCGATGAGACCCAGGATCAGCAGCCTGTGTGCCCACGACACACGAGGGTCGAGGACGGGGAGACACGAGGCTCACGTTAGGAGTGAGAACTGGATAGGATGAAGGAAAGCTATGGGGTTCTACTAGCTTCTTTATATGTTGCCAATTCCAAATACAATTCCTCACTATTAAAAAATCGTTAAAAGAAAATTGCCCCTGCAAAATCTAATATTTGTAAATCTACCCTGTCAGGGTGAGGCGTAGTGAGATCAAGTGGTAGTGTCATCATGTACAATGTATCCAACATAAATAAAACATAAATCATCATACAAGATCAAACCACCAGCCTACCAGTTTTGACCGTCCACTAGATAGAGGGCTTATCTAATTGACTTGATGGCTAAAATAGGGGTCCTTTAAAAGGTGCAATGTGCAGAATTGAGTGGCATCAAGCGGAATATAACATGAATGTTGTAATTGTACTGTTAGTTGCACTATACAACCTCACCACTGGATGCCACTAAATCCTCCACACAGCACCTTTAACCAACGGAGGGTCTCCACTGACCTGAGCAGGGGGGCTAGCTTCTCGACCCCTCCGCTCCACAGCAGGAAGGGCAGAGTGTGGAAGTACCACACGTAGAACTGGTAGTGCAGTGAGCGGCTGAAGCACATCCCGATGAAGTTAGAGGCAAACAGTATCAGCACCAGCTGTGATTCGTCATTAAGGGATGATATGATTTGCCATGCGTAAAAAAGCGACGCTGAATCGGCTCATAATTAAATAAACAGATGGCAGATCCTTATCCTTGAAATTTGCATTTTCACAATAATTTTCACAATAATTCTAACGGTCATAACTTTTACTTTGGAAACATTGTAATATGTAATATTTGCTCAATGTGATTACTCAATCATACTCTTATTATTTTGTGCATTTATAGTTAAATTGACCATCCATCCACAAAACAGAGTGAGAGAGTAAAGGATATGATCCTCTGTGGGTTTCTGAGCAGGGTTCTTCCTCTTAGACGGCTCCTTCAGCAGGTCAAGAACACTTTGCCCGGGCCTACAAAAGGATTAAAAAAAAATGTCACTCTGATGTTGCACACAATGAACACACCTTAGGGGTATAAACGCAAAACAAATAGCACATTTAAGGGTTTTGATATTGCAATCTTTAAAAAAAGCTCAACAAAAGAAATTAATAATGACGCTTAATTAAACATCTATATGCAAACACACGCATATTTGAAATACCCATGCATATCAAATAATGAGTCGTTGCAGGAGCATTCTGCTCTGGCCCCCCGCCTCACCTCTTCCAGCGACGCAGGGCGAACAGCAGCAGGGTGAGCAGGTGAGCGGACAGCAGCAGCAGGTGGAAGGAGCGGCTCAGGAACAGCCACTCGGGCAGGAAGCGCCAGTTCACCGTCCACTTGAACATGAACTGGCGGCCCAGGTCGAAGGCCCCGTTCATGTAGCCCAGGGGGTTCTCCAAAAGGAAGGGCAGGCCCAGCAGCAGCTATGGTGGGAAAGCAGATGGATGGCCCGGTAAGTTAGTTTGTTTGAGGGCAAAACAGCAGATTGTCACTGTAAACACCAGACAAAATGTCTTGACACTCTACATTATAAGTACAGATTAATTAATAAGACATAGGGCTTTGAATATTAAAAGAAAACAAAATCAACATTGGTAGAGTACTTGAGAGAGGAAACCCCTAGTCTACCTCATTTTGCAATGGAATCAGACAGGACTCAGGACATGCATGTGGGCGTGTTGGCCGGGTTGACACCCACCTGTATGGCTGCACAGAGAGTCAGCTTAGGGATGGTCTTGATTAACCCAAACTCAGACAGGAGCAGGAAGAGAAGGCCGGGGGCAAACAGAAGCACGTTCATCTTCACAGACACTGCTAAACTGTCAGAAAGAGACGGAGAGAGAAGCACATTATTCATGATCGATTTTAAGGATGGAAACAAATCCATTATTATTTCAAAAACAATCTGAAAGTAAGGTTACATAAGGCAGTAAGCAGGCAAGTCAAATGGTTAGGTTGTTTGACTGTGCTAAAAATAACTGGGGTCTCTTTTAATATTGGCTATTGCAGTAACACTATTGATAAACTAACACAAACAATGTGGTACATGCCTGTAAACACCACAGCCCAGAGTCCAGTGTCCATCCAGGAAGAGGTTGATGGCTCCAAACAGGAGCAACATGGCCACCGGGTCGTTGAAGAGACGCAGCACGAAGATGGAGTGGATGCGATACGAGGCGCAGCACACAAAGAAGAACACATACGGAGGAACCTGGAACCACGCAAAAGGAGAGGACTTAAAACAAACACCCTAGCTTTAACCTGTACCACCCTGAAGAACAACGGTCTAACAGTGAGATAAACACAATGCACTCACTGTTGAACTTAAGTCTATTTCTGATTGCAGGAATGCAAGTTCAACTTACCTGAATATAAACGTGTAAATGTTTGCAAATATACAAGCTTTGAATACTCAACGGTTGGCTCATCTCATAGTATTCATGCATTCCGGATCTGTATGTCCAGTTATGTGGAATAAACTAATTGCAATCGTGAGACTCAATCAAAAAACTATTTATCAGACAAAATAAAAATCTGCTGATTGAAGCTTAATGTGTTTCACCTATGGATAGACTATTGTAACTATTAACATTTGAATGGTCGAGTTTTTCAAACTAGTCCATACTATTTAACCTTTTCCATGAACATGTCTGGGCTGACCTTTTTAGTGCGATTATATATCCTGAACACGAGCAGCAGGGTGATGAGGTAGAAAGCAGCAAAGAGGTACTGAGCCAGACGGATGTTCACCCCATGGCTGGTGACGTAGTACAGTGCTGTGAAGATGTAGACAAACCCTGCAGGATACCTACAACACAAACAGACTGTTAAATTAAATGCATGGTAATTCGAAAGCCATGATCATTCCTCATTTTATACCCAAAAATATGGAACATCGATTGATAGAACATGAGTATAGTTTAATCCATTCTTTTTTGTGGACTCACTCATAGCAATAATTTCAGACGGATCAGAATCAGTACTTAATGATCTTCTTGTTCTTGAAAACTACTTTTGGGCTGATTTCAAGCTGAATAAAAAATGACCAACAAACCTTGAGTTAAATGTAGGTAAGGTTCGAAGCAGAGGTCAATTTTGAAACGTATACTTTTGATTTACTTACACCAAGGGGCCGGTGTCTCCCTTTAGCTCCTTGTAGTCGTAGGTACCATTAATGACTCCCTCCACCTCATCCATGTACGCCTTCCAGTCTATCTCCGTGTCTGAATAATAAGCAGATATTTAAATACATGGCTAATGATCACAAATCCTTCTAACATTTATAAAATTGAATTGTTTGAATCTGTTCATTAAGTGTTAAAAATGCACAGATTAGTAAACACCACACGCGAATAGTTTAATTCATGTTGTAGACAGCAGGTGATGGCCGTGGTCATGCAGGGGGGTAAATATACTTTGACAGGTGGCAGGGGCTTGCCTGCTAATGTTAGCTGAGCTAATAGCTACGTTTAAAATGCATGCAAAACGCTTAGCATGCTAGCAAACTAGCAATGGCTTTACTTACACGCTACTTTCTGTATGACCCATACATTGATCCCAATTTCCAACAACCAGAGAAGTGACACCACCATAAGAGTGTATTCTGGCTTGAACAAAATTAAATGCTTTTCCTGCCATAATGTTCGAAGTTTTGCCCACAAATGAGAGTGTTGGCCAGGGGCTTTTCTCCTAACAACTCCTGCCATTTCGGCGTACAGAAGTGGAGCGACCGGAAAACACACGTCAGACGGCTTCGCACCCAGGTCATGTGACCAAGGCAAATCCTTCCGGCGTCATTACCCACGTCACGTGACCCGAAGTTGCACAGGTTCTTCCGCAATGACAGCCTGACACTTTCCTTTTAAAGGTAAACAATGAGGATTCTTTATGCATTTAAGTCGCTCACAAAACATTTATTGAAATGAACAAGAGCGTAGATAAATATATGTTCTAAGTATGTTTTTAATGCGTGAATATGAATAATCCAAAAGATAAGCAACTGCTATGAGCGCGTCTTTCATGCCCTTTAAATATTGGAGCTATCCGTAACGATAAGGTCATTATACACAGCTACTTAGTTGTACTGAACTGCATATGCATTCTCAAACAAGCTTATTTGCACCTATTAACAGAGATACGTAGTCGTTTCTGGAATTGATTGTCTGACACATGCAGATAATTCATATTTTAAGCAGTTACATTTTCTTTCATAGGTGGAAGAAGGTGCAAATGGAATGGAGGAATTTCCTGTAAGTGCTGTTGAGGCGTTGTGCCTTGGCACCAGCCTCACAATCTCTGGGATCCTGTACTACGTGTACAGAAAGAAGAAGAAGACAGTAGATAAGCTAAAAGTACGTTCAGGATTGAAATGTCACCATATGGTTTCACATGTGATCGTCTGCTTGAATGGATCTTATCCATGCAGTATTTTGAATCATATCTGGAGGGTCTGAAGTTTAATGTTTTGTAAATGCCTGCATGTGCAAGCCTATGCCTTGATTCAGCTTGAGTTGAAATGTGTCAACATTAGTAAATATTTGGGTCAAGGACTGTTTCTTTCTGGATTTCTTTAACAGGATGCTCCACAGCTGACCTTGGATGGAAAGCTAGCAGACCTTCTAAACGTTACCCCTGGAAAGTGTCTACAGTATGTTGTCATTGAAGGTAATCCAACTCTTTTGTCATTGGTACCCTCGTGAGAGCATCATTGCCATGAAGTGCACATTTCAGTAAGGGAGAAACTGGGAAAATGAACTCGCAAAAGAGGACTGACAAAGGTTAATTAGCATCCGATCAGATGCGTAGATGTGCAAGGTAGCTTAAACTACAAATATGGTAGGTACATTATATTGGACATATGTAGGACGTACACAGACAGTTTGGGTCCTGTCGACCGCTCCCTACACCCAGCTCACGCCTGTCTGTGTACCGCGTAGGGACGGTTCAGCCCGTGTCTGAGCCGCTCAGGAGCCAGTTCCAGGAGGGGGCCGTCGGCGTGGTCCAGAAGCTGATGCTGAGGGAACACAAGCTGGTGTGGAACGGCTTGGCTCGGGCATGGTGAGGACGGGTGTCGTTAAGACAAACACACGGCTGTTCCATTGTGCTTAAACCGCGATATGGTCGAAGGATCAAACCAACATTTGATATTAGAAATGGAAGGGATTATTTTAGGGCCAAAGTTCAACTTCCCCTTTCAATTGGGGGAAACCCCAATTGTTAACCTAACAGAACATCCAGCTGGAATTTGTGCGTGTGTGCGTGTGTGTGTGTGTCTCCGTGCAGGACGGACAGCGAGCGCGTGCTGCACCAGCGGGTGCACGCCGTGCCCTTCCACCTGGCGGGGTCGGAGGAGGCGGTGGTCAGGGTGCTGTCCCCCCTGGAGGCGTCGGCCCTCAACATGGAGGTGATCCACGAGAAGTTCCACCAGGCCACGTACGGCTTCAGCGACATCATCGGACAGTACCTGAGCGGGGAGAAGCCCAAAGGCCAGCTGGAGACAGAAGAGATGCTCAAGGTGGGTTTGACGGTTGGGTTCACCGTGGTGGGTGCTGTATATAAAGGCCTTCAGCTTTTACCCCTTTTTCCACTTACAGGTCACTTGTTTTCTTGTGGTTTTGACCCTCATGAATGAGCAGGTAGGGGTCATGGCTTAGGCTCATGTATTATATGTACTAACTGCAGACACTGGGGTATGAACCAAGAACCCGTTGAGTGCGGAGGGAGCCAAGCTTACCCCTGTTTGCGCTAGACATGTTCAAGACACAGATCTCCGGAATTGCTAATGAATCAAGATATAATTTTGCTTAAAGAGCCAGTGAACCCATTTCTGCTGGACTATGAACACTACGAGATGTTAAAAAATGTGTTTTGGGCTGATAGTTGCAATGGTTACGGTCCATGGCATATTTATGATCCTTTCTTAGTAAAGTTATTGTGTATGAGAATTACAATGAGGGATGTTGTTTATGAAATGCGACACACACCTTAGCATTACACTATATGTGTCCGGGAATTCTAACCCACACCGGGCGGAGGCTTCACCATCCACACAGACTGCGCCGCGATCGTGAGGCACCCAGACACATGCCGTCCGGAAAAAGGCATAGATTACAATGTTAACATCATATGAGATTAATTTGCACGTTTAAAAGAAAACGTTGTGTTCACTGGTTGTTTAACTTGAAGACGATTATGTTAATTGCCAACGAGGTGACTCTGGAGCGGTCTCTAACGCAGTGTGTCTTCCTGCAGGTGGGTACTACTCTGACGGGCGTGGGGGAGCTGATCCTGGACACGGACCGGGCGCTAAAGCTCCGCCCTCCCACGGACGGCTCCGAGTACTTCCTGACCACGGCGGACTTTGAGACCCTGCGCATCGACCAGGAGAACCAGGCGGCGGCGTGGCAGGCGCTGGCCGCCGCGTTCGCCCTGGCCGGGGCGGCCGTGCTGCTGTGGGTGGCCAGGCGCTACTACCGCAGCCTGAAGCACCACTGGGAGCAGGAGCGCCTGAGGCGGGAGTTCGAGACGCTGGGGGCCGACTCCGCATCGCCGCCGGGCCCCGGGACCTCTCGGGACGAGGCGGCGGCGCCCCTGGAGAACGCCTGCGTGATCTGCCTGAGCCGG
>NC_044055.1:18851801-18864301 GCF_902167405.1 Gadus morhua | reverse complement strand
GTTTTAACTTCTTGCTATTTGCTTTCCTGCATTTACTCTTCTCGCCTGTTGAGGTCACCCTTACTCCTCTACCGCTCGGAGTCCCCCGCTAGACGCACACACACACACACACACACACACACACACACACACACACACACACACACACACACACACACACACACACACACACACACACACACACACACACACACACACACACACACACACACGCATGCACGCGCGCACACAGGCATGCACAGACTCGCACGCCACGAACACACGCATCAAGCCCGGATGGATGACTTCACCGTTCCGCCTGGGTTTCCTTTATGATCCCGGGATCTCCCACTTCCCTCACCAGACATCAGCCAGCAACGCAGCTGAACACAACTCTCCGCTCTCGCCTCGCATTGGACCCACAACAACAGAACCACCGCATCACGACGCGGGAACGGACCACTAAAGTACACGTCGAGCTGCCAATTGTGTTTTCCTTCTTTTCTCAAACGGATTCAGGCACGGGAAACTATAACAAGTGCAATCCACCGCACAAAAGGAATTAGATCTTATTTCTAATTCAGCAGCAGCAGCACGAGTTTTGACCCGACGTGGTTGTTTTTGTTCCTCTCCAGTTGCAGTTGTTGATCACTCAGTTGCGGTGCCACAATGTCCGAGGTTCTGCCATACAACGAGGGCAAAATGAACGGCTACGGAGCGGACAGTGAGGTCAGCCAGATGTCCTTTAGCTGCGGACTTCAGGACTCGAACGCCTTTTTCGCGGCGTCGCAGGCGAAGAGACCCCCGAAGCTGGGGCAGATCGGCCGGGCCAAGCGAGGTGGGTTGAAGTCCATTAATTTCATATTGCATTGTCCCAGTCATTTGAAACTCGGGGCTTTGTTATCCCTACCAACACACCATGTGTTTACCACTTATCTCTAACTTGCTTTATAGGTGCTTGTTTTGCATCTGATCGTACAATGTGTTTTTATTGATGTGTTTTTTGAGGCCCTTTATACAAAAAAAAAAAACGCACCTTCGATTACTGGCGAAATCAATCATCAGCTACGATGCATTGTTATCATTTCACCCCCCACCCCCAACCCCACCCGTTAGTCTCATTAATGATTGTAGCGTTTGATTTATGAACGGTATCAGTAACCGGAGGTTATTTCCTTGTCTCTCTCCCCCCCCCCCCCCCCCCCCCCACCCCCCACAGTGGTGATCGAGGACGACCGAATAGACGAGGTCCTGAAGGGGATGACAGACAAGTCCCCCGGCGTGTAGACTGGAGGAGGAAGGATGGGCCCTCGCAGACTTTTTATTTTTGATCACCGATTTGAAAAGCACTTGTCGGCTGTGCATGTTCGAGGATTGTAGTACGAGGGGAACGACGGCACGACGCGAAGACAAGGGACGGGACGAGAGGAGAGTGGAAGAAAGGAAGTGAGGAGGAGATGGAGAGAGAGATAGATAAAGCAAAGAGGAAGAAGATTCGAGGGAGAGGAGGTGTGGGGAGAGAGAGAGAGAGAGAGAGATGAGAGACACTCTGGAAAAGACCAAGATTTATCATGGGATTGCTGGCAATTCTCCAAAAGAATCCCGATTTTAACCACTGCAACGCAGCGAGACGTGGAGGTGGCGGACCGCTGCCCCGGGCGGTCCCAGCCCCGGCTGACCTCTGGACGGACGAACATACTTCACTACCATATTTATTTCTAAAAGCGCTGTAAGCAACAAAAAAAAGAAATATATATAGGCCTATGTATACTACGACCGGGGGGCTGAACCTATATAATTTCCAGCCCTGTTTCAATAGTTGTACAGTAGGTCGGTAGGTCTATATGTAGGTTAAGCTTCGAAGACCCCCCCGCCCCCCCCCCCCTCCCCCCAACGCTTCGCTTTGTTGATCGACTCCAGCGACGTTGCATTCAAGGGAGCTGTTCTTTCAGCACTGGTCGGACCAGAATGCATTCCTGCTGCTACAATGTTCTCTGAAAACAGACCAACCAACGCTCAAGTCTACTAGAGAGAGAGGAGACCCGTTGTATAACTTACAGGCTATTCGAGGATGGTGCAATGTTAATATTTTCTTAATAATAATAACAATAATAACGACAATATTCATAATAATAATCATATTAATGATGATAATGAGAATAATGAAGCGGCTAGTTGTGGCCCTTCTTGTTGAAACACACACTAACCCACAGATTTGATTCAAATAGACTGCGGTTTATTGTGTTCTTATCCCCATTGATAAAGGGTGCAGGTTGTAGCACCTTTTATGTAGCTAAATCTATACCTGCACATATCTTTTTTCACCTTTTCAGTAGTGACAGAGGCCAGCGGTGCGGTGGAATATACAGTAAATGTTTGAGATGCTATTCATGAAATTGATGGGAAAGAGGTTTTCTTTGATTTGGTTCTTTTTGTTTTGCTAATTCTTGGTGTTTTTCGTCTTCTATAAATGAAAGTCTACTTTTCTCCATCTATTTGCATGAACCTTTGCTTCGGTGCCAACACTGGTGCCACCACTCTGCCCTGGCACGCTTCTTTTTAAAAAGGAAAAATTCATATTTGTATTTTTATATCTAAATATTTGTTATTTAAATAATATGCTAGTCTGTCGTCTTACGGTTCATCAACAAAAATATTTATACTACAGAGTGGGTATACCGCTGGAGACTGGGCTACACCAATGGAGATTCTAGGAGAGGGGTTGTTTGAAGTGTCTCACGCTCTATCAAACAGGTCGAACCTTTTTTAAAGACTAACTGAATGTGTCTGAGTTTTTTTGCACACATCAATGTTAAACTATTATTAAGAAATCGTATACTGTGACTTGAGCTTCGTTGATGAATTTGTTAGAAAATGGCAATTTTAGAGTATATTGCACTGTTTACGAGTATCCTCAGATAACACGTTGTTATTTGACATATTTTGGACATTACAGTTACATTTCTTTTTTCATTTTAATTTTGTACCATTCTTTCAAAGAAACTGGATATTGGTTTGTTGTGCATGAAACCTTAATATTTTCAATAATGAAACATCGTTTTATGAAGCAAAAAAGCAACAAAAATGTCATGACATTCTAAGAATGAGTCATTGTAAATTATGATGCCATTTTCACTGTATTTGGTGAACTAATAAATGGTGAAAGGACATGTATATCTGGTTGTTTGCTTATGTTTCTTACAACACATTTAACCACCAATACATATACTCTAGTCTATACACGACGTCAAAGGGTCGACAATACCATCGATAGGAACCCTCAGAGCAGCTGAGATCCAGATCAACGCGGCCCATAGCAAGGTCAGATTACTAGATGACTCTGTGCTTCCCTACCAGCCCAAAGCCCTGGCGGTCGATGCAGAGCTCCCCTAGGCTCGCCCGTGTAGGCCTGCCCTGTGATGGGCGTCCCCACCACCACTGATCCCAAAACAGCTCCCGAGTGCAGGAGTAGACACGAGGGAGCGTCTATTAGAGCAGGCCCCTGTGGAAAGCCACGTCTTCACAGCCTATCGTCGATCAACATCCATCCCACGGCCCATCCCACACCCTTAAGTCTACAGCGTTGGCATTGAACAAACAAAGGCAGCCTTTAAGGAAGAGACGCTGGAGCCACATAAAGCTCCCCTTACTGGAACGTAGATCAACACACCTAGATTGGTTATCGCTCATCAGTCGGATGAGAGTGAAATGAGGTACATGTTGGTTGTTGTTAGTTCACTCTGCGTTCACCCTGCCTCTTTCCTTTGTTCGGTTTTCCTTTGTGCGACACACTAGTCCCTGAGGCAATGACGACACATCTTGACCTTCCCGGACGTGTGGCTCTGATACGAGGCGGTCGCCGTTGTGCGCGCAGTGGTGTTTTTTTTTTGCAACCTCCGTATCTCATCATGACATCCGCGGGTTCCCGACGCGTCTGCTCCGTCGGGGGGGGGCTGAACTGGGAATCTGTTTTTTTACTATCTATCGGAGAACCCCACGGTGACAAACATCCATCCGGGCAGTGACGGCCGTAAGCACTTCACCTGCCCACCATAAAGCGCCAACGACGGGCCATCACGGCGGCGCTCCCTCCCACCCGCAGGGTTTCCATCTCTGTGGTTATTGACCGGCAACCATCACACACACATCTGTACACCATTATTGATCCTGCTGCTGCTGCTGCTGCTATTGTTATTGCATGTGCGTGTGTGAGTGTGTGTGCGTGTGCGTGTGCGTGTGCGTGTGCGTGTGCGTGTGCGTGTGCGTGTGTGTGTGTGTGTGTGTGTGTGTGTGTGTGTGGCTGTCTGAGGCTACAGGAAATCCCATTATCAGTGTGACCACCGGATGACCATGTTTGGTCAGATGCAAACCTTGTGGTCTCTCTCTCTCTCTCTCTCTCTCTCTCTCTCTCTCTCTCTCTCTCTCTCTCTCTCTCTCTCTCTCTCTCTCTCTGTCTCTCTCTCTCTCTCTCTCTCTCTCTCTCTCTCTCTCTCTCTCTCTCTCTCTCTCTCTCTCTCCCCCTCTCTCTCTCTCTCTCTCTCCCCCTCTCTCTCTCTCTCTCTCTCTCTCTCTCTCTCTCTCTCTCTCTCTCTCTCTCTCTCTCTCTCTCTCTCTCTCTCTCTCTCTCTCTCTCTCTCTCTTTCTCTTTGTCTTCTTCTATCTAGCGCTATAAATGACATGCTTGTTGTTTAAGGAATGGCTTATCATGGCAGTAACACCTGGACATCAACTGTCTTTCTGTTGTATGGCAGAGCAATGGAACACAAAGATGTGTGTGTGTGTGTGTGTGTGTGTGTGTGTTCTCAATGGAATGTTGTCTGTCATGTGTACCACATGACAGATGGCCATGTGGTCCAAAATAGATGTATTTAGGTATAGACTATATATCTAGGTAAACTTTGTCAGGGGAAAATTGAGGAGTAATTTATATTTATGTCCACCTTTTGAAACAAACACACACAAACATGCATGCATGCAGAAAACATACCCCTATGTGTGTTTCCACCCCATGCAGACAACATACCCGTATATACAGCCACGCAAAGCAGCCAAATACATCATTTGTTAACAACTCAGACAGACAGTGAGTCGCAGCCGAGCCTCAGACAGATAGAAGAACAAACAGAGGCATGAAAGGAGAACTTAAATACGCACGCACATATACACGTACGCACACACATATACACACACGCATGCATGCACACAAGCACACACACACACGCACACACATAAACACGCCATTCCAAAGTGGGCATCCATTAATATTCCTCCTCGAGTTACATAACATCTAATGGCATTATACTGCCCTAAGGGGGGCTAGCATGTATAGTGCAGCACAGGGGAGGAATCCAGCTTTCTAGCCATACAGAAACAAGCACAAATTAGCACATAGCGACCGGCTCCAAGGTCAAAGGGAACGGGCTGGGGAGAACCTAAAGCGAAACCCCTGTGTGACCGAGGCATTAGGCCGTCCCGGCCAGAGGTATGGATAGGTAACACTCAGAGCCAATCAATAGAGGCAGTGGAGGTAGAGAGAGGGAGGACTTTGTGGAGGAGGGGAGGGAGAGAGAGAGCGAGAGGGGAAGAGAGAGAGAGAGAGAGAGAGAGAGAGAGAGAGAGAGAGAGAGAGGGAGAGAGAGAGAGAGAGAGAGCCATTGAGCATGCAGCTGATTGCTGTTGTTGCCCTTGGCCAACAGAGCACGGAGGACAATTAGGTACAGAGAACACAAAGCCCCCCCTCCTCTCTCTCTCTCTCTTTCTCTCTCTCTCTCTCACACACATACACACACAGATCACATCGTAATCACACACATATAGACACACAGCTCTGCATTGTTTGTGTGATAGAAAGACACAAACACATGTGTATTTGACCACACAACTACACATACTGCGTGCACATACTGTCACACACAAACATACGTACACACACGCACGCACGCACGCACACACACACACACACACACACACACACACACACACACACACACACACACACACACACACACACACACACACACACACACACACACACACACACACACACACACACACCACACACACACAAATCGTAGTGTTGACCTGAAAAGCACATGCAGAGTCACATTAAGATGGAATGCTGTGTGAGTAAATGATGACTGATGACTGGCCTATATCTGTCCAGTATGAGGCCAGTGCCAAACTCTCCAGTTGCATAACTTAAGAACTGACAAGTTTAAATCACCCTATTGGGGCGTACGCCAATGCACATCATTTAGTTTGAACGAGGGAGTTTAACATCCAACTGTAAAACTGCAGTATAATTCTTTATTGAAGCGATGGGTATTCACTGAGAACACTGCCATTTGTAAAGTTTTGATCCGAACAGATATGAACACACTTAATAATCAGCCTTCTGCAAATCATTTCAATTAATCTTATTGAGCTAGCACTTACTGTAAAGCCTTTCTGCATTTGAAGAAGCTCAGGTGCCTGTCAGGATTGTCCATCTCCTCCCAGCCCTCGCTGGCTATATTGGCTTCCTGCCCGGGCAATAACATCTATTGTCAATATTGAGTCTAACGCCAATTTAGCGTTACATAACACTCTCTCCCAACCTACGTTGTCTCTGCCAGCCCGTATTCAGTAAAGCTGCCAGGCCATTTATTTAAATGTTCTTTAACAAACAATTTCCATTTGGGACCCTGGAGGATTGTTACACAATTGTCACCGTGGAAACCTAACCATAAACAAGCAAAGGGTGCAAAGATGATCTCACAATGAACAGGGATCAATCTACGCCAATGCCTATCCATACATCAACTCAAACGGTGTCTGGTGGGTGTGCCTCCCATGGTACAGGCTTTTGAGAACCCTCATGTTTAAGGGGATCAACAAAGAGATAATATAGCTAACGTGCATATTAATGTATCTAAAACAAAAGTACTGCAGGTTGCTTTGGATAAAAGCGTGTACTAACCGGCTTTAATAGAAGTGACGATTCAATGGAGGGCACATTGAATCGAGGACACTACCGTCTCGAGCGCTATTCATTTGGCGGTGGCTGAGCCGCCGTGGATGTCCAAGTTCAACGCCACCTTGACCAAGGTACGCCTCGGGGAGAGATGATTGGAAGAGGAGCCATCTGAAGGATCACACACACCTTTCATTCCCCCCTCTCCATGTCTTAAAAATAGACGGTAATTAGACCTCAGTGGAGAATTAAAAATAAATGATTTCTACTTTATTAATGTGTTCGCCCCCCATCACACAGCCCCCCCCTCCCCCATTGCCCCCCACCCAAGCCCCCAGCCTTCCTGTCTCTCCCCTCGCCTACCTCCATCCATGCCTCTCGCTGGTCTAAATTTAACCAGCGGAGGAATAAGGATTTGAGTTATGTATCTTACAAAAATGAGGGGCTCTTGGATTTGCTCTAATGTTGTGTTTTATTCTTCCCAATAGAATCTCAAACATTTACTGTATTAACAGTTCTATGCTTCAGGGTGTCTTGACCAGTAGAAATTTTGCTCCACGTTATTATGAACAAATATTAGTGTGTGTTAATGTAAATATATACAGTATGGGTTCACCCGGATATCTCTTTATGGTTAACTGGGACAAAGTGTAACACAATTAAGATGCTGTATTCATAGAGAACCGGATAAATAACAACAATAACATAAAAACTGTTTAAATGTTACAACCTGACTTTTATTTGACACAGTATTTTGATCGTACATAGTATACTGTATCTGCCATCCTTTTAGGGTACTTGACTTACTTTACAATGAACAAACATTACGGATGACTTGGCTTTTTGTAGCTGCTGCGTTGTATGAGATGAGGTCATATTTCTCCAGTCTGTGCGTGTTAAAAAGGTCCTTCAGGGTCTGACCAAGATGTAAGTTAATGCTCAAACACTGACAACAACCTAATTCATGAGGCTAATTAGGCCCGCTGTACGACACCTAATTGATGTAGCTGTCGAACAGACATACGGCGTCGGGCCTCCACCATGAGATCATCACCGACCTGGAGGGCTGTGGAGAGAGAGGGAGCACCATGCCCACTGGAGCGTTCTGGATTATGTAACAATAGGTATAAGTAGCGATAGGTGATGATGTCAATGAGAAACATTAAAATGACACCAGGGTAGGGCTTGCTGGTGCTGCTGTGTGAGTCAAGAGTCAAGGGTAGCTTCCCGATGGCTGGCTCCCAGCCAAGCGCTTGGGCTGTTGTTAATTCTGAACTCTAGTGCTTGATCGCAGGTGTAAAATGTACTGCGTGTTAAACAGCACTGTCTGATCACAGTCTCGCACCAGACATTGAAGCAGCAGGCAAAGCAGAAAGGCCGGGGCTGCTACTAGAATACTGATAGACTGCTGCCTGATACTCAACATGCAGGCTTTAGTTCTCATTCAAACACCAACCCCTTGCAATTATTAAGCAATCTCTCAACATGCAGGTTTGCCTTGCGTTTTGTCAGCCATATTTGGCTGCGAGGCAGATGCAGATTTTGCTCAAGTTCAACTCATATAGCACCACGAGTTTCACAAATAAAAGTGGAACACAATTCAAAATAGAAATTGCACTCTTCAGTAGAGCGTGACACTAAAACTGCCAGGGTTCTGTGGTCGCATAGCAGTTCACAAGAAGTCCATTCATTTAAAATACAGCGCAGTGGAAGGCTTGCGACCTTGTTTTGGCCAAGGGTTTACATTTGTTCAGCACCCTGCATCCATTGAAAGAATCCAATGCCGGCTCCAGAACTCATCTGAAACACACACAGTAAACCGGACAAAATAAAAAAACTCTGTGTAGCAGTGTTGTACAAACTAGTTATGAGTTGCGAAAAGTAATACACAACTTTCACCGTGGTATGTTTCGAGGCCTTCTTACGCCTCGAAACTAATGTATGCATCATGGGACACTTTGGATAAAAGCGTCCACCACATGGCACGTATTATACAACCACAGATTAGAAGGAGAACAGAGGGATAAGGCTAAACTACAAGAAAATATAAAATCCTAACCAAACAAGGTTGTTTATTATAACCGTCTGTATAAAAACGTTTCCATTAAAAGTCCACAATCCTCCGAGAGCAGAAACCCAACACCAGCGGTCAGGCCCCTCGTGACACCGGGGTCCGACCCACCCGCCCCCTACAGGGCAATGTTCCCCAGGAAGTCCTCTGTGTCGCTCTCCTGCATGAAGGTGACCTGAGGGGGCGGGGCCTCGGCCTCCTCCAACCGCCTCGTCTCCATCGCCGCGTCCTCGGGGCTCAGCTCCTCCCCGGCCGTCATGGCGTACAGGAAGTAGTGGAAGCCGTCCCCGTACGTGTGCTGGGCGACCGACCAGCGGTACTCGCGGCGGGCGTAGAGCAGCTTCCTGAAGTGCGGCTGGGCGAAGGTGAGGGAGAGGAAGCGGCCCCGCGGGCGCAGCGCGCGTCTCACCTGCGGGGGTGAGAGGCGTGGCGTCAGTGGTCGGACAAAAGCAAACAAGTCGTCGCCCATCCCCCCCCCCGCACTACCACCAGCACCACCACCACCACCAGCACCACCGGCACCACCACCACCCCCAGAGTCAACATCGCCGCAAACACCGCCCGCTCTGGGGGATGAAAACGTGCTCAAGACGTCTGAACAAGAAGTGCAGGGACAGCCTCTATAAATAGGATGAGTGACGAGCCGTGGTTCTGCTGTGAGCATGAGGACTAGTGACACTTTTTCAACTCCCAATCCTTTCCTTTCTAAAGTTTCAACAAACCACATCGAATAATGTCCGTAAAATACAATAAGGTAAAACGAAATGAAAAAATAACTTAATTGTATCGTTTATTTTACTATCAAGGAATAAGACATAAAGTGCTACATTATACCCCAGTCATTTCACTATAAGTGTCATGGCTACAGAACACTCTCATCCCTGCTGGTATGGCGCTGTTGTGGGAGAGATGCAGCTTCTGAACCTGCAGTCTCTAGCCAAGCAGGGTTCATGTTAAGATACGCCTTGACGACACTTCTACAAATTATTAAGCCTGTGTTGTATGAACTATGAATAATTTCTACTTCTCCGACTCCGTTACCATCCGAGCATGTTCAGCCTTCATGTTAGACACACGTGTTTTTACAAAATATTTTTAGAGATGGCAGTGTGACACGCCCACGCAAACACAAATTCATACACGCGCAGTGAGGCATTCTTTGGGATAAAGGTAAACGAGGGAATGGAGCCTCAAAACAAAATGGCAATGAACGTTTAAAAATGCTAATTTGGCATTTAACAGTTTAGATTCATAGTATGTACCGACACTTTTATGGATGATAAAGTATAGCACTGATTACATTTTGGCTTTCGATATCACACAGGCCATCCCTTTAAAATTAAAATGACACTTCATGATTACATAACAGCAAACAAACAGATACATCAAGACTTAAAATAAAAAGGATAAAATAGAAAAGAATGAATTCAGAATAACTGATGACCCAAAACCAACCCACTTCATAGTGCCACAAGCCCCATAGAATAAAACCCGAACACGTGCACTAATGTAAATGTAATGTAAATGCAATAAAGATGTAAACACACGTAGACAGCACGTGTGTTAGTGTACAGAACAGCTCGGTGCCTGGGCTGAACTTTATTGTACATTACTGTACTACGTAATATACATATAAAGAAAGAAGCATCATTATCTAGCTAAATGATTTATGATTAAAAATAAGTTTGGAAAAACAAAGGGGGCGACTGTGATATATATAAACTGTAGATGTTTTTTTAGCACCAATATAGACAGATACTCAAAGCAGGATGTAAATTGATGTCTATATCCAGTACTGAGAGTCACGAGAAAGCCCCTTTGTAATAATAATAAAAATTCCCCTGCACATATACCATGTTGAAGAATGGTACTTGTGTTAACTTGAAGGGTCATGAGGAAGCCTCACAAAACGGTTGACCGAGTCTCGTGACAACGGGAACAGTGCTATGCTAATACATGACCCTGGTATGATACCACAGCCTGGCCCTCAGGCCAGGCACAAGGGGGTACCGACCCCGGGAAGGGCCTGACAGAACTAAATCTGTAAAGATTTGTTTTGCTCAGACAGGATGACAAAGTGTTGGATATTATAAGTGCACTTTGCTGAAATGTGAGATCAGTTGCTTCTTGTACCAACTCCAGATTGCATGATTCGATCTCCTTCTTTAATAAATAGTTAGTAGTAATATACTTCAATCATCACACCTCTGACGAGGTGAAACACACTCGAATGAGTGACACTGCCCCCCACAGGGGCAGGGTCACGCCTGCTTTCCTGACTCCTTACAATATTCTGCCCAATAAAACTCTAAAACTCATCTGCACGAGTGGATGAAGCGCTCAGAAGGGGATTTTGATACGTATTTAATTTATCTAAAGTTGCCAGTCTAAAAGGTGTTGGTTTGAAACCCTTACTTAATCTCTTGCTTTCTTTTACAATTGACTGAGTTTGCTTTCCCCATTCACCTGCATAAAATCCCCTGATCCCCTCCTCATTGGTCGAAAACAACTGGAAGTGACGGAGAGAGCGTAACGCCCGGTTCACCCAGATTAGAGCTCATCTGGCACGAGGCTCTAGACATGAATCTCCAGTCGGATCTGTGGGACTAACCCACCCCCCCCCCCCCCCACCGTTCTCCACCGTGGGGAGCTCTCCCCGCTCTCCGAGGCGTCGCTGGGTGCTCGCTCCCCAGGGCAGCTTGGACAGCCCGGGCCGGCGGTCACGTGTTGTTGTGTCATCTAAGGAGAACAGAGTCAACACCCTCACGGTGCGGCGGAGCGGAACAGCTCGCGCTACGCCGCCCGCTACAGCCCGTCTTCAGCTGGGAGAGGGGAGAGGGGGGGGGAGAGAGAGGAGAGGAGAGCAGAGAGGTGAGAGCGAAGGGGGGGAGAGAGTAGAGGGGGGAGAGAGGGGAGAAAGAAGAGAGGGGGGAGGAAAGAGAGGAGAGTGAGGAGAGAGGGGAGAGAAGGGAGAGAGGGGAGAGAGGAGAGAGAAGGGAGAGGGGAGAGAGGAGAGAGAGGGGAGAGAAGGGAGAGAGGAGAGCGAGGGGAGAGAAGGGAGAGAGGGGAGAGGGGAGAGAAGATAAGAGAGGGGGGAGAGAAGGGAGAGAGGTGAGAGGGGAGAGAAGATGAGAGAAAGGGGAGGGAGGGGAGAGAGGAGAGGGGAGAGAGGACAGAGAGTAAAGAGAGGGGAGGGAGAGGAGAGGGGAGAGAGGAGCAAGAGGAGATGGAGGCAGCACGTGTTCCGCTACGCTCGCCCACATGATGTCTCTCCACCAGATAGCGGCGCCGCTATAAATTATTTACCCCCACCCTCCTGACTATGACAGGAGGAGAGGGGAGGTGGAGGAGGTGGTGTCACAAAACATATGTATGCATGAATGTATGTATATGTATATATGTGGATGTGTTGTAGTGTGCGTGTAGTGTGTGTAGTGTGTGTGTGTCTGTGCGTATGTAAGGGGTTTAGTATTCCCACCACCATGTTCACCCCGTCAT